>NW_026273316.1:687500-987500 GCF_020536995.1 Dreissena polymorpha | reverse complement strand
CATGCTATTTCGGACAAAGAACGAATGAACTGCCAGATTAGAAATTCATGAGAATGAAGTTTTGCTGTTAAAATCCTTCAAATCCAATCAAGAGGCATAGTTTGTTATAGACCTAACATAATATAATCATTTCTTACAAGTTCATATCACCCACAGGGCTAGCTGTTATTGTTTTCAGAAGAGCACCAGCATTGATATCGAGTTGGCCCAGCAACAGCAACAGTCTGGCCTGCAGGAGCCCCAGTCCAGGACAACCCTTCCTCTCCCCTGACCCCTAACTCCTCCCCCATGACCTCCAGCCTCAATGGGTCAGCATCGTTGAACAATTCTGTTCTGCAGCATGATTTTGTTCTCAACAACCGCAATGTCCGTGTCAAGTTTTCCATACTCAAACCTGAACAGTTGTGATAAGCTCGATTGGGACGAGTGTTACAGACACGAGAAGTTATGGCAGTAGTTATGGTGATGCTAACAATCAGTTCTTGCTGTTTGACCTCACAATGAATATTACGTAGAATAAAAAAGTTGAATAACTTGTTCCATTCTTTATGGAGAAAATCAATGAACAATAGAAGCTATTAAGTCAGAAGTGTTTCTGCTGTCGATAGTTTGTACAGTAGTAGCGTTACGGACTGTTCCGGTTTGTCCTCTCAGGCGTCCCAACTGACCAAAGAGAACACGCTTTTAGCACTCTTTCTAAAAAAGAAAGGCAGCCATGACTTTGTTTTGAACGCACAGAGCACGACACATCCACGGGGTGTGCCTCAGACGCGAATTTCGTCCAATATTTGGTACGAGCACTTCGCACTCCGATCCCAAAGGGCCATGCATTAAACGGAGGTTTGAGAAGGTTTTGAAAAATGACAGCAGCTTTGTTGTGCGGTCTAGTACGCCCTTTGACTATGATCCCGACGTTAATCATAACTCAAAATCGGCCCTTAGCAGTATCAGCATGTCATCTCAGCTTCTTGAGCTTCAGGTGAGACCCTACAGTGTTATTTATTTTGTCAAAGTTGGGGCCGAAATTCAGCCCCATTCCTAATCTCAAAAAGTCTATATTTTCCATAATAACTGGCTTAAATTAAAGTATTTGTTAGCAAAACACAACAACCTATTTTCACAATGTTAACAAAACAGCCCGATTTTCCCCAAATTTGCCAAATTCCAAAAATAGTTAAAATAAACTCTTCACATAGCTATCCCCTAGTTCTATCACATTGTAACGTAACAGCCCTGTAATGTTATAATAAAATAATAGAAATGTTTTTACCCGTATAACATAAATATAATGTTATATAATGTTAATAATATGATAGAAATTTAGTTACATCGTTAGAGATAAATAAATTAGTTATTTATCTATATAATATATTGTTTATCCATATAACATAAATATAATGTTATATAATGTTAACAATATGATACAAATTAAGATACATATAATATTAATAATATGATAGGAATTGATAATTTAAAGTATTAGAGATAAATAAATTAATAATCATAATTGCATTTCAGAAATTATCAATAGATGTTTTAATAATGTAACACTTTTCATTAATATTTATAAATAAAATAACTTTTGAAATTATTGATACATCTTATATCGTAATAATTGTGATTTTATAATGAAAATATTTGAATGTGGAAACTATAATAACATAAGTGAAGTTTGGAAATTTAACAATAAATATTGATGATGTAGCCATGAGTATAGAATTTGAAAAGTAGTATTATTTGTTTAATTATAAATAATATAAGAATATAAAAAAAAAATTAACTTTAATTAAGATTTCTCGCAAAAATCAGACATATCTTTATATTCATTGTTAAAGTAGACTAGATCAATAGTAGACTAGATCCATAATGAGATACTCTGGACGAATGAATACGTTATTAAAAGAGATATATTTAACAAGATGTCTAAGCTGATACGATGGTCAAAAGTTTTGCCGCGGGAATTATAATCCTGTTTAATCATCTATTGCATCCGTTGAACTGCGCGAGTACAATTATTAGAATATTATCTTGTTATCACCAAAAGTGCAATCTGGGTAAGCAATCAAAAACATCCACGGAAATGGTCACGCAAATCTAGTCAGATAACTACATCATTAATATCCGGTAAATGGGTTGAAGCATGAATAATTTGGTCACCATTTCCGGGGAGTGTCATTGGAACAATACATTAACGGTCAGCCAATCAGCAATAAACACATATTAAGGAAACTCTTTGATCAAGCCAATCAGCAATAAACAAGTATTTAGGAAAAGTCTTTGACCAATGTAATATGTTATAAGGAGTATTATTATTTTATGTTTATGTGCATGTCGAGATAAAATGAGATGTTTTGTGAAGAAAGGGCACTCTGCGGCTAGATTCAAATGAACTGTTAAGATTTATAAATATATCATTATAATTGATGTTATAAATATTTTAAAAAGAACAATAAAAGAAGGACTTAGAAATTTAGATTCTTGTCTTGTTTATAAGAAATAAAACAGTTAATGTGTGACATTCAAATACGGTACAACATATTAAAGTCTTTGATAAGAATAACTGGCGTAATTTGCTTATTTCACTAAATTTTAGTACTGTTTTAAAATTGTTGGCATTGTATTTTTTTTAGTTCAAATATAATTAGATATGATTATTATTTAAATTAGAGCCCGGTTGTTTGCAAAACAATAGCACTATATTGCTGTCATATCCGAATGCACACAATTTCAGCACAAGGTGACTAGGAGTGAAACTTTAATTCTAAGGTCTGTCCTATTAAAACAAGGCCATATAATGTAGAAAGCAAATAGTATCTATTCAATTACCAGTACAGCGAATAGTTTTAACCAGAATATGCTATAATTACTATTATAATGTCCCCTTTTAGCAAGATAGAGTGTAATAGACTGAATTCACCATAGATGTCCATCTGTATTTCTGCATTTCTGTCTAATCCATAGACAAAACGTGTGTGATCAAGCACTCAATTTAAAGTTTTCGCGTCTAACAAGTTGATACAACGCTATTCTGAGTTCTCATTGGTAAACAATTAATTGCGATATTCCAAATATCAATTACAGACGCAATGTTTCTCATTAAAAAGCAGGTGTGTAAAGTAAGTCGTTGCAGGGAAAAATGTATGTGTCACTAAACAATCCAGGTTAAGTTTACTGCCCTTTTCCTTTTCAGCAAATATTATAAGCCAACAAGACGAAAGTCGTTCGGGTGAAAGTCGATGACAATTCCGACCTCCTTCTTGCACAAATAATACAACTAGCTCAAGAAATTCAGCACAAAGACGTCTTGCGTCAGCCAAGCATGCCTTCTATCAACATCTTCTCCCATGTTGGTTACATCAACACTAACAATAGCGGAGCCATGGTGAGTTAGACTTCCGTCTCAGACTCGATGTCGCTTAGCAACAATTCGATACTGGGCATCAACATTTTGTTCCGAATAAATCACTCAAATGGAAATGATCTGATCCAACAGGCGTTGAGTAACTCATCCATAAATGTGACTGACCTCGATATGTTGCTCTTGAATAATGTGAACCTTAATGTGAACCTTACCTCAGAAGAGCAGTCCGCGTTTGACGCCATTCAACAATAATTGTTGTTGGGAATCCCCAGGTTTGGGTTAGGCATCAGGACTTGCTCCATTTCTATCTATGGCCCAGTCGCAGCAGCAGCAACAACAGCAACAACAACAAGTAGCATTTTAGCGGTGCTCTTGAATACGGGGCTCAATGTTTGTGCTTAAAGTGTCATCCCATATTAGCCTGTGCAGACTACACATACATTAAGACCTATTAAAGTGTCATCTCAGATTAGCCTGTGCAGACTGCACATACATTAAGACCTATTAAAGTGTCATCTCAGATTAGCCTGTGCAGACTGCACATACATTAAGACCTATTAAAGTGTCATCTCAGATTAGCCTGTGCAGACTGCACATACATTAAGACCTATTAAAGTGTCATCTCAGATTAGCCTGTGCAGACTGCACATACATTAAGTCCTATTAAAGTGTCATCCCAGATTAGCCTGTGCAGACTGCGCATACATTAAGACCTATTAAAGTGTCATCCCAGATTAGCCTGTGCAGACTGCGCATACATTAAGACCTATTAAAGTGTCATCTCAGATTAGCCTGTGCAGACTGCACATACATTAAGTCCTATTAAAGTGTCATCCCAGATTAGCCTGTGCAGACTGCACATACATTAAGACCTATTAAAGTGTCATCTCAGATTAGCCTGTGCAGACTGCACATACATTAAGACCTATAAAAGTGTCATCTCAGATTAGCCTGTGCAGACTGCACATACATTAAGACCTATTAAAGTGTCATCTCAGATTAGCCTGTGCAGACTGCACATGCATAATGACCTATTAAAGTGTCATCTCAGATTAGCCTGTGCAGACTGCGCATACATTAAGACCTATTAAAGTATCATCTCAGATTGGCCTGTGCAGACTGCACATACATTAAGTCCTATTAAATTGTCATCCCAGATTAGCCTGTGCAGACTGCACATACATTAAGACCTATTAAAGTGTCATCTCAGATTAGCCTGTGCAGACTGCACATACATTAAGACCTATTAAAGTGTCATCTCAGATTAGCCTGTGCAGACTGCACCTACATTAAGACCTATTAAAGTGTCATCTCAGATTAGCCTGTGCAGACTGCACATACATTAAGTCCTATTAAAGTGTCATCTCAGATTAGCCTGTGCAGACTGCACATACATTAAGTCCTATTAAAGTGTCATCTCAGATTAGCCTGTGCAGACTGCACATACATTAAGTCCTATTAAAGTGTCATCTCAGATTAGCCTGTGCAGACTACACATACATTAAGTCCTGTTAAAGTGTCATCTCAGATTAGCCTGTGCAGACTGCACATACATTAAGTCCTATTAAAGTGTCATCTCAGATTAGCCTGTGCAGACTGCACATACATTAAGTCCTATTAAAGTGTCATCCCAGATTAGCCTCTGCAGACTGCACATACATAAAGTCCTATTAAAGTGTCATCCTAGATTAGCTTGTGCAGACTGCACATACATTAAGTCCTATTAAAGTGTCATCCCAGATTAGCCTGTGAAGACTGCACATACATTAAGTCCAATCAAAGTGTATTCCCAGATTAGCCTGTGCAGACTGCACATGCATTAAGTCCTATTAAAGTGTCATCCCAGATTAGCCTGTGCAGACTGCACATACATTAAGTCCTATTAAAGTGTCATCCCAGATTAGCCTGTGAAGACTGCACATACATTAAGTCCTATCAAAGTGTATTCCCAGATTAGCCTGTGCAGACTGCACATGCATTAAGTCCTATTAAAGTGTCATCCCAGATTAGCCTGTGCAGACTGCACATACATTAAGTCCTATTTTCCCAGAATGAGGATAAAATAGTTCACTCAACATCAGTCCTTTTTCTGACTGATTGAGGACAAGTTCAAAGCATCAAATAGGAATTAAGTGTTTTTAAATTACTCAAACATGGTAAATAAATAGCCAATAAGAGTTGATCTGATATCAGTTTTACTCAAAGAAGGTCAGGGCATTGTTTTGTCTATTTTAAGTCCAGAATTTAACACCTGAGCCAAAAGTTTCTCCTTTCATTAAAAAAAATGTTTAATTATATTAAATTTTAGTCAAACAATTATTTAAATGCCTTCGGCACATTACATTCCTGTGGATTTTGTTTTAAGAGCCGGTTCCTACAGGACTTCATGCATTCGTAGATTGGTACCCAGCTTAACAACAGGCTCTCTGATCAGCTGGGTCCATACGCCTAGGGACACTTAGTGGACATTGGGGCCAATGCTCAACCCGTCCTATCCGCAGGGGGCAGCCAGTCTAAAACTGGGGCACCAAACTTTCCTGCCCAGGGGCCAAGATTACTTAAACCACAAGGAACATTGGTACTATAATTAACCGAAGCTTAGGGGGGTTATTATAGGAGTGAGCTTGTCTGTCGGTCGGTCTGTATTAAGTATCCCCTCTCTTATTCAAGTTGTTTTCATCCGATCTTCACAAAACTTGGTCAGATTTTGTATCTAAATGATGTCTAGTTCAAGTTCAAAAAGGGTCATGCCGGGTCAAAAACTAGGTCACAGGGTCACTTAGTGCGTTTTTAAACATTTAGCATGGTGTTCGCTCTCTTATTCAAGTAGTTTTCATCCAAACTTCACCAAACTTGGTCAGAAGTTGTATCTAGATGATGTCTTGGCCAAGTTTAAACATGGGTCATGGCATATCAAAAAATAGGTCACATGGTCACTTAGTGCGTTTTAAACATTGAGCATGGTGTCCGCTCTCTTATTCAAGTAGTTTTCATCCGATCTTCACTAAACTTGGTCAGAAGTTGTATCTTAATGATTCTAAGGGCCAAGTTCAAACATGGATCATTCAAGATTAAAAACTAGGTCAAGGGGTTACTTCGAACGTTCGTTTTACACATTCAGCATGGTGTCCGCTCGTAATTCAATTAGTTTTCATCCGATCTTCACCACACTTTGTCAGAAGTTGTATCTAGATGATGTGAAGGTAAAGATCGAACATGAGCAATGTCGGGTTAAAAACTAGGTCACGTGGTCACTTAGTGCGTTTCAAACATATAGCATGGTGTCCGCTTTTTTTTGTGAAGACAACATGCGAAATATTCTGTGTCAATGCGGCATGTGGGGGTATTTGTGACGTCTGTGACAAAGCTCTAATTTCAATGAATATAGTCTGTGTGTAGTATACATTGATACAACTCTATCCTTGCTGCTTACTTAAAAAATCATTAGGTAATCGTACATATTTGTAATAGTCGCCGTTTTGCATTGCCTTGAAAAGGCGTAGGAAAGGTCGTTTAGATTTGTCCTTTGTCTTTAAACTCTCCGTCCTTCCTTCCAGCCTTCCTTATGTTCGTCACACCTTTTTAGAGTTACACGTAACTTAATAAATATTGGTTCGATAGGGGTGAAAAATGTTTGTATCAAGTGTACATTATGTAGGCTTTGTTTGTATGAAGTGTTTAGTGCACATCCCATTTATATCGAAAGCCTTCAAGCATAATTTATTTCTAATAGTTTTTACTCAAACTAAATTGATTGACTTTCAATATAACTGATGCCATATCATAATGCATTTAATTATTTGATTTACAGGGACACATGTTTAGGATTCGCGAGGGATCACAAGGTCAGGCCAAGAGAAATATGTTCACAAACTCCGAATTGGCCACTTCATCTCAATAGGTAAGTCCCCTTGCCATTGCGAAAGGGTTTACTGTGGCAAAGCATTCAGGATACCCACTATTACTAGCTTAAGACTTTAGATGCTTTCAAGCTTTAACAATTAGGTAAAACCCAATGCAAACTGGGGTTTCTGCTCTTCAATAAATTGACCAGTTTATCTTATTTAAGGTTAAAGATTCAGCGACAAACTATTATATCTTATATAGAAAAGTGAAGAAAATGCATAAGTTTCAAGCTTTACTCTGAAATTTGCAGTTGCAAATCGAACATCCAGAGCTATATTAACACTCGAAACATCAACAACAACAAACAAATTTATCAGCAGGTACTAACATATCTGACTCTTAAACTCTTAACAAGATCAGGTTATATATCAATTGTAATTATGGTTCTTAAACTACTATTGATACATAAGAGGGGCCAATAATGTTTGTAGCTTTGCATAACATGAATTTAGTTTTGAAGATATCCGTATATCAACTTTAATGACCAATAATGACCTATCAACTAAGTGATAAGAAGTTTGATTGTAAACAAAAGAACATGATAGTTGTGGTGTAAGTAGCCATTTATTGAGTGCATCAGAAACTTTACATATGGCTTTTGCCCCCAGAAGACTCCTAAGTGATATGTGTTGCAAAATCGTTTTTATCTAACTTGAGCACAAAGTTTTAAAAGTAAGACATTGTGATCGCCCTATGTGGCCCCCAGGGATCGTGCTGTCTGCTGTGTAAACTTGTAGCTTGTTATCAATCTAAAAGCCTGATTTTTAGCGAGACTGTTTTTGGAGAAAACCCGAGCTATTGTAATAGCCAGCTCGTCTTCCGCCGTCTGCCGTAGGCGGCGTGCTAAAACCTTAACATTAGACATAACTTTTTGAATATTGAAGATAGCACCTTGATATTTGGCATGCATGTGTATCTCATGGAGCTGCACATTTTTAGTGGTAAAATTTTAAGGTGAACATCATCCTTCAAGGACAAGGGTCGAAAAAACAAATCCAAGGGAAGTTATAAGCTTTCAATGGACATAATTATCTGACCTGCCAACGTATATATTTTTGTTAAATAGATCAAAGCGGGGCAGTAGGTGGCATTGTGTTTCAGACAAACACATCTTGGTAAAAGGTCAAGGTAAAGGTCATCCTTCAAGGTCTAAGATCAAAAATACAAATTCAAGGGAAGTAATAACCTTTAAAGGGAGATGATTTCTATACCTACCAAATGATAAATAGAAATGTTATTTCAATGCGGCGCAGTAGGGGGCATTGTGTTTCTGACAAACACATCTCTTGTTGGGTCACTAGGTTAAAGGTCAAGGTCACTGTGACCTCTAAAAAAAAAATTCTGACAAGCTTTCGCAGCCGAGCGTGGCACCCGTTATGCGGTGCTCTTGTTATGTCCCCCACCAATATACTGGGGGACATATTGTTTTTGCCCTGTCTGTTCGTCTGTACGTTGGTCTGTCTGTTGGTTTGGTCAAACTTTAACATTTGCCATAACTTTTGCAATATTGAAGATAGCAACTTCATATTTGGCATGCAAGTGTATTTCATGGAGCTGCACATTTTGAGTGGTGGAAGGTCAAGGTCATCCTTTAAGGTCAAAGGTCAAACAAAAAAGTGAAAGCGGCGCAGAAGGGGACATAGTGTTTCTAACAAACACATTTCTTGTTTAATTTAATCTTGATGAAAATTGGTCTGCTTGTTGATCTAGACAATATCTAGGATAATTCGCATCTGGGTCTCATGCATCCCAAAACTAAGTCACCTATTCAAATCGTAGAAAATCACTGTTAACACTTAAGAGGCCTCATTATTGGCTCAATCTTGATGAAATTTAGTCGAAATGTTTATCTTGACAATATTTAGCCCGAGTCGAATCCGGACCACTTGTGTACACATAATCTAGGTCTCAAGACTCAATCTTGATGAAACATAGTCAGACTGTTTATCTTGACAGATTTAATGTTTAACCCATTCTTTGAACAATATATTCACACAATCTAACCAAACGAACTAGTCTTAAATAGATCGTGTCAATCCAATACAGAAGCTGCGTATTTAGACTTACATCTTTTAATTAATATTAATAATAATATGATTAAAACTAGTTTATACGACAAACGGGACGACTTTAACTTTGAAATTGTGAATGTTCCGTTCCTAAATGGCAACATCCCTAAAGGTCCGTCCTATGGTATTTACATTTCGCAGTTGGTACGTTATGCCAGAGCATGTTCATGTTTAAACGATTTTAATGATCGTAATCATATATTAACGAAGAAATTGCTAAAACAAGTTTTTTATGCCCCCGGATCGAAAGATCGGGGGTATATTGTTTTTGGCCTGTCTGTCATTGTATGTGTGTGTGTGTGTGTGTGTGTGTGTGTGTGTGTGTGTGTGTGTGTGTGTGTGTGTGTGTGTGTGTGTGTGTGTGTGTGTGTGTCCCAAAACTTTAACCAAAACTTTAACCTTCTTCATAACTTTTGCAATATTGAACGTAGCAACTTGATATTTGGCATGCATGTGTATCTCATGGAGCTGCACATTTTGAGTAGTGAAAGGTCAATGTCATCCTTCAAGGTCAAAGGTAAAATATATGTGTCCCAAAACTTTAACCAAAACTTTAACCTTCTTCATAACTGTTGCAATATTGAACGTAGCAACTTGATATTCGGCATGCATGTGTATCTCATGGAGCTGCAAATTGTGAGTGGTAAAAGGTCAAGGTCAACGTCATCCTTCAAGGTCAAATGTCAATATAAAAATTCAAAACTTTAACCTTCTTCATAACTTTTGCAATATTGAACGTAGCAACTTGATATTTGGCATACATGTGTATGTTATGGAGCTGCACATTTTGAGTGGTGAAAGGTCAAGGTCAACGTCATCCTTCAAGGTCAAAGGTCAATATAAAAATTATAAACTTTAACCAAAACTTTAACCTTCTTCATAACTTTTGCAATATTGAACGTAGCAACTTGATATTTGGCATGCATGTGTATCTCATGGAGCTGCACATTTTGAGTAGTGAAAGGTCAATGTCAATGTCATCCTTCAAGGTCAAAGGTAAAATATATGTGTCCCAAAACTTAAACCAAAACTTTAACCTTCTTCATAACTGTTGCAATATTGAACGTAGCAACTTGATATTCGGCATGCATGTGTATCTCATGGAGCTGCACATTGTGAGTGGTAAAAGGTCAAGGTCAACATCATCCTTTAAGGTCAAAGGTCAATATAAAAATTCAAAACTTTAACCAAAACTGTAACCTTCTTCATAACTTTTGCAATATTGAACGTAGCAACTTGATATTTGGCATGCATGTGTATGTTATGGAGCTGCACATTTTGAGTGGTGAAAGGTCAAGGTCAACGTCATCCTTCAAGGTCAAAGGTCAATATAAAAATTATAAACTTTAACCAAAACTTTAACCTTCTTCATAACTTTTGCAATATTGAACGTAGCAACTTGATATTTGGCATGCATGTGTATCTCATGGAGCTGCACATTTTGAGTAGTGAAAGGTCAATGTCAATGTCATCCTTCAAGGTCAAAGGTAAAATATATGTGTCCAAAAACTTTAACCAAAACTTTAACCTTCTTCATAACTGTTGCAATATTGAACGTAGCAACTTGATATTTGGCATGCATGTGTATCTCATGGAGCTGCACATTTTGAGTGGTGGATTTTCAAGGTCAAGGTTATCCTTTAAAGTCAAAGGTCAAAAAAAAAATTCAAAGCGGCATTCTCATGAAGCTGCACATTTTGAGTGGTGGAAGTTCAGGGTCAAGGTCATCCTTCAAGGTCACATGTCAAACAAATTATTTATTTTTTTCAAAGCGGCGCAATAGGGGGCATTGTGTTTCTGACAAACACATCTCTTGTTTGTATCATAACCTTAGAAGTAAATTCGCTAAATTTCACTCAAAGTATGGTGATTTAATTTCTTAATATAATGTTTATTTAAAATGGCATTTAACTAATGGAATTTCCCACCCATCATTTTATGGAGATGTTTTGAAGCGTGTTCGCAAATTTAAGTATCTTAAAGAAAATGTTTAAATTAAACTTTTCAATTAAATAAACTCATTTTTATCAAAATGATATGATGTAAACGTACTTAAACAAACGTGCTTGTTGGTTTTCGATTCACTATATCTTTCTTCTCTTAAAATTTGGAATCCTTAATGGAATTACCATTTTAAACATTTGATTCTCAAATATTTAATTACCTAAGCTAGTTTTATTAGTAATTCAATTTTACAGTACCGCCCCTTTAATATTTTTATTTTTATGTTACAGCCTTGCTGGATTTTGTTCACGTCAACGTGTCATCGCTTGTCAATTATGTCATATGATATTCTTTCTCTGTTCCTGGCTACATAGATTTTTGTGAAGTCATCGCTTCATACTTTCACTATTTTAATCTACATGCATATGTCATTGAGTTTAATTTGTACGTTCAATTTTTATTGTGTTTTCTCTCTGACAGGCGTTTCTTGTTTGCTTTATTTTTAGCAGTCACATAAACAACCAAGCTATGTAATATAGATCTTTTAACCCCATTTTTTCTGCTTCTTCCTGTATTTGCGCGATGATGATCTGAAATATTAACTTCATGACGCTATATACTTAAATCATTTTCTATAAAGAAGGAATGTAGTTGACACTTGTTCGTAGTTTAATTTCATCGTTCCTCAAAAAGTTGTAACTCTCTTGCTCTGGTATCTCTCCTACCATTGAGTAATTAAATGGTAATTAAATTGAATATGTTTTAATTCCCTTGTATTATTGTTTAATTTGAGTAACAATGCTATGAGGTTTAATTTTTTTTACACTTAAGTGTATCATGAATATTGCTGGGCCAAGTGTGTGGTTGAGCGCTCTAAAACCGGTTTAAACCCCAATGCATTGCATTGACCGTTCCAAGGCGGTGACCCCAGCTTTATTCTTATATGTGTTTATGTTGTTTTGTATTGTGCTGTTTTGTGCTGTTTTGTACTGTTTTGGCAATGGGTCACTTGCCTTTAATAAAGGACCAACTAATTGTATATAATAAGAATTCAATACTGCTCCAGTAGCTAGAGTTTCACTTCTTTATATTTTATATTAGTTTGAATTTGTTTCACATGAATCTAAAATGTCACCAGTTCAGACCTTACAAAACTTTAATATCAATCTATAGGCCAGATGTATGACTCAACCATAATGAAACTTAATCAGAATGTTTAAAGTGAGGTCACAAACTATATCGCGAGGGCATGTCTTCTACAGTTGGTTTACCTTGAACTCAAGTGAGCGCTTCAGGCCCTTTTTAGCTCCCCTGAGCGATAGCTCGGGGTGAGCTATTGTGATCACTCAGCGTCCGGCGTCCGTCCGTCCGTCTGTAAACAATTTGTAAACATCTTTTTCTACTAAACCATTGAGCCAATTTCAACTAAATTTCATGTGGAGCATACCTAGGTCATGGGACAAAATAATTGTTAAAAAAAATTGATCACATAACCAAGATGGCCGCCATGACCATATATGGTAAAAACCTTAAAAAATCTTCTTGTCAGAAACCGCTCATCAGATTTTCAAAAAATTTCACAGGGATGACCTTTGAAGGCTCCCCTGAAAAAGTTGTTCAAAGAAATTTGATTCGTCAAAAAACATGGCCGCAGGAGCTCGTTGAACTTTGCATGTTTATTCGTTTTTGCCTATTTTGTGAAAACTTTCAAAAATCTTCCACATTTTTCATGCAATCTGTATGAAATTTGGTCAGAATGTTTATCTTGAAGAAATCTGGGTTGGGATTGTATTTGGGTCATCTGGGGTCAAAAACTAGATCACTAGGTCAAATAATAGAAAAACCTTGTGTAGACAATAGAGGTTACATTTTACATCCAATCTTTATGAAATTTGGTCAGAATGTTTGTCTTGATGAAATCTGGGTTGGAATTGTATATGGGTCATCTGGGGTCAAAAACTAGGTCACAAGGTCAAATAATAGAAAACCTTTAACAGCATAATTAATTGTTTTTCACTAAGTGTATTATAATAATTTAAAAATCAGATTAAAGAGAATAAAATTTTCTTTATTATGGTTTTTATTTCATGAAAATCCATAAAGGATAAGTGTTATTAATCGTTGCTTAATTATTGAACAATGCGAAATATCGGTATTGATTTTTTTCCTGACATGCAGTCCCAGATATTAACCGCTTTAAGCTGTAGACTGTGCTTCAATACATCGCCGTGTTATTGAGCTGAAAAATTGATACGCAGTCGGCATACACACCGGTCATCGAGACAAATTACTGATGTGAAAACAAATTGTACATCGTAGCGGCTTAAATAAACAATTACATCTGATTAAAGATTAAAGATTGCTGCCGATTTAAATCAATTTGAGTACTTTTTGCATATATTTAATGCCGAATGGGAAGCTGTGTTTAGACTCAAGTTGACAAAAATGGCAACGAGATACTTGCCTGTTGGATATAAGGTGAAAAATCTTGAAGGTGCATAAAATAAGTGGCGCTGGGAATGGTTACACGAGAAAGACTACGCTGTAGTCTACGGGCGTGAGGGAAATGGTTGATAAAAGTGGAAGCTTGTGGAAAAGCGATTTGAGAAGTTTGTAAGAAAACCCTAAATTATCAGTCTTGTGGGAAGAAGGCATTTCGTTTCCACGCAGAGGACCCTAATCACATAAAGAATATAAGAACCCTCAAGACCAACCAGGTAGGGTTTTTATTTTTTGTAAACTAACACCCCGAATTTGGTCTTATTTTCTGTTGCTAAAGTTAATTGTTTAGTTTTTTTTGCATCAAAAATCAGCAAGATAGATCTAGCAAATTTGCCTTTTTTTTATTAATAACGTTTGATTCATTGATTGTGAGCTTTTAAAATATTTTGAACTTTGAATAAAGCATAAAACAGGAAAAGAATTTTAACAGTAATTGAAAATACGATCAAATACGCCATTTTTGCTGACTGGGACAGGTCTTTTTTAGTTAAATAAAATGTTTTATTGTCCCCAACATATGAGCCCAGCAGCAAGAAATGTTTTTTTTTACTTTTTGTAAAACAAATATGGGCAACCTACCGTAACCCAAATTCGACGATGTTCTATTTTTATCGATTAAATGGATGATTATTGTCTTGGAATCATTTCAAAGTAATACAGCCGAGTTTAAAATTATTATTTTGTGCTATTTAACATTTCATTATTTCTTTAATTATTTGCTAAATATTGCTTCATGTAACCATTACATCGTCGAATTTGGGTCACACCGGGATACAATTATTTAGCATTCAAACAAAACAATTGGGATAAAAACTAGGGGAACCCATGCTGAAATTTTCAATTTTAACTGTTGAGCAGAAGCCACCATACCCAATTTTATTAGGTAAATGTGGAGGCTTCTGGAAGCATGATTCTGTGAATATAAATGGTGACAAACATTTGATTCTGCATTTATTAAACATGTATTATTGACTTTTTAAAGTATGTGTGAAAAATATTATAATTTGTAACGACTGTTACAGGTTTGACCGGGTTCTTCAAAAGCAACACCTGCAGTCGAATCCATGCCAGACAGTGGGTGCATGTGAATGAATTGCCTTTTGACTAACTTTTGTGTGTTCCTTATCAAATACATGAAGATTTTCAAATATATGAGTATGTTGTTTTTTTTAAGAAAATAGAATCACCAGAACAGGTACAGGCACCCTTTTAATGCGTCGAATCCAGGAGCTTCCGGGGGCCTCCGGCCCCCTTGTCCCCTGGACCCACTGAGGGCCCTGCGGCCCCCTGGCCCGCAGCTTTAAGTTCAGGATTTTCAAAATATCCAACTTTGACCCCTGCAAATGCTTTGCTAAAACTTTGGCTACAGTTTCTAAAATTTGGCTACACAAAATTCCATTTGGCTAAAAAGTTGGCTACAGAAATTTTTGGGCCAGGGGAGCCCTGTTTGGATTGTATTTGGGTCATCTGGGGTCAGCAACTAGGCACTAGGTCAAATAATAGAAAAACCTTGTGTAGACTATAGAGGTCAAAGTTTTCATCAGACCTTAATGAAATAGAGTCAGAATGTTTGTCTTGTTAAAATCTGGGTTGGGATTGAATTTGGGTCATCTAGGGTCAAAAACTAGGCCAGATTAAAAAAAAACTTGTAGACAGTAGAGGTCACAGTCATTAAATCTTTATGAAATTTGACCAGAATATTAATCTTGATGAAATCTGGGTTGGGATTGTATTAGGGTCATCTGGGGTCAAAAACTAGGTCACCAGGTCAAATCATATAAAAACTTTGTGAAGACAATAGAGGTCATGGTTTTCATATGATCTTAATGAAATATGGTCAGAATGTTTATCTTGATAATATCTGATTTTGGATCGTATATGGGTCATCTGGGGTCAAAAATTAAGTCACCGGGCCAATTCTAGTAAAACCTTGTGTAGATGAAAGAGGTCACAGTTTTCATCACGTCTTAATGAAATTTTGTCAGAATGTATTAATTAATGAAATTTGGCTTGGGATTGTATATGGGTCTAATAAAATTTAAGTTTATGAAGCAAGGTTAGTCAGGTGAGCGATTCAGGGCCATCATGGCCCTCTTGTTTATATTAACAACATTCAGATGATTTTCAATGAAGAACCGTTTGGCTTGTTTTCAATTATGGAACATTAAAATAGAGAAACATTATTACATTTAAGGAATTTGTTTATTTTCAGTGTACTGGAAATATTTGTGGCATTGAATTTGAAACAAAAACAAAATTTTCATACGATTTTCAAAAGTCTTTTAGTATTTCTTGCAGCAACCAAAAGAAAGTTGGAGCGCGTGTTAGAGAAAGAGTGGTTATAACAGCAAGACTTGCAGACATTGCTGCTTCAGCAATCAACATTTCTTCATATCTTGTACAAGTTTAGCAACACGCCAGAGCCCCTGTAGCACTTCCAAACTATATTCTTATTTAATGAAGAAACATTGACCGTGAATCATTTCTGCCATTGCACTCACAGTCAATGAAAACCAGTCTTCTGAACGGGTGTACATTGTATTTTGTTAGCATTATCGTTCTTCATTTTTTGGCGTATGAACTGTCTGAAAACCGCCTCTTTACCTATGTAATAATTCCATCAGAATGTATGTAATTGGCATAATTTAACTTGACAGTTCATAAACTTCAAGTATACATTCAGATTGTTAAACTGGGTAATGGTTTGTATAGTTTATGTCCTGTCTAATATTATGTCAAATGATGACTTTACTTAAGTAAAAGACCTTCAAGTGATGAATGATATCCTGCTGATGCAACTGGAGTTTCACTTTGTTGATATTTTATTTCACAGGACAACATGTCGATGAACAAGGCACCCTTCCCTGAAAACCTGGCCGAGCTAATGAACAGGTAGACTGCCTCAAACGTTACCCTTCAGAGAGATAGGATTCCAGGCCGAATGTCAAACCGGTACCAATCTAGGTTCCAGCAGCAGCCTCAGCCATGGGGACAGGTCCATGATGCACCCATGGTCTTATAAATTTCTGAACATCTCGATCTCACAGCAACAATACAGCAACATGGCCTGCAAGGTGGATACGCTTATTAATGATCATTAAAGCCCACAAACCACGTTTTGGAGAGGGTATATTGGAGTCAATATTCTGTAAGTTGGTCAGTCAGAGGGGCTTTTTGTATGTATTTAATGTAAACAGAATTGTAAGAAACCACATGTACATTTCTCAAGGGATTAAATTAAAACTTCAATTGTATGAACCCCATAGAGTGTGGGTTGATGGTTAGTGGTCGTTTTGTGACAAAGGTCTAACAAATCAGTGGTAAACTCACCAGACGTGTACAAAAATAATTTACTGTGTCTGTATCTCGCCATACATGGGAAGGCAAATACTGTGTAACTTATTTTCTATTCGGTGTTATTTACTAACATTGTGCTTACAGTTGTGCAAAGTTGTGTGAATATGTTTGTTTAAATACAAAGAAGCTATATAGTCACTTGCATTTATTGTGATCAATAATGTTCGATGAAGGAACCTTTGTGAACAAGGGCTGTTTGTTAAACATGCATGCCCCCATATGGGCTGTCAGTTGTAGTGGCAGTCATTGTGTGAATACGTGTTTTGCCACTGTGACCTTGACCTTTGACCTAGTGACCTGAAAATCAATAGGGGTCATCTGCTAGTCATGATCAATGTACCTATTAATTTTCATGATCCTAGGCCTAATTATTCTTGAGTTATTATCAGGAAACCATTTTACTGTTGCAAGTCACTGTGACCTTGACCTTTGACCTAGTGACCTGAAAATGAATAGGGTTAATCTGCCAGTCATTATCAATGTACCTATGAAGTTTCATGATCCTAGGCCAAAGCATTCTTGACTTTCATCCGGAAACCATTTTCCTATTTCAAGTCACTGTGACCTTGACCTTTGACCTAGTGACCTGAAAATCAATAGGGGTCATCTGCCAGTCATGATCAATGCACCTATGAAGTTTCATGATCCTAGGCCTAAGCATTCTTGAGTTAACATCCGGAAACCATCTGGTGGACGGACAGACGGACGGACAGACCGACCGACATGTGCAAAACAATATACCCCCTCTACTTGGAAGGGGGGCATAAATATAATTATGTATTATGACGAATTTCCCAGGATAAATGTATTTCAGCTGTTACTAATTGTTCAGTGTCGTGCAATATCCTAGCAACCAAACCACATCGACACAGCAGCAAAAACAGAATCAGCAGCAGTCTAGTAAGCTGTTTTCCATGTGTGAGCTACCTAGTCGTAGCAGTGTGTCGCAACGTTGGCACAATATGGATTGTTTTTATAAAACCTATTGGAGTTATAAAGCATAATTGCTGATTCCCATGTAAGATCGTACTTTTATAATGCATGTAATTCAACAACACAGATGCATATGCATGGCAGCCAATAGAAGTATTAATGCACAAACTTAACTATGAATTTCCTAAAATTTAATTTATTCTAAAACATTTGTTTCAAAACATAGTCAAGCATATTGATATACTTGACTTTGCTTTGATTTATTGTTTGAATTTTATCACTCTGCGTCTCTTCCTAACCAGGTCAAGGGTCGTCCCACACCGTTCAGTGCCTAGTGATGAAATCCTCCATCATGACCTTGACCTTGCTCCAGCACTCACCAGGAGATCATGTTAAATGTCACATGGTCTTGGGTGGCCATGGCAGTAAGATTTTAAATGTACTTGTTCACAGATTGTATTTGCAGTTTGACTGACCCGAATGACATAACAGAAACACATTTTAAAGTGGCAAGATATTTGAATACACAAACATATAAGTACTGATTTAACCAGTATTGCATTACAAATTGTATGGTATCACAAAATGCTTTTAATGTTTTTAATCCAATAATAATTATATCAATTTTAAAATCAAAAGAATGTTGTTTTTTAACTTTCTGATCTTTATATAATAATTATGTTAGGATATAACATAAAATACTGTACTGCTATTTAAATAATATTTGTTTAAATATATTACAAACTATATTACTAAGTGATTTAATACTTTATTTCTATGTATTCTACGTTCATTTGTATTAAAAATATGTCAGTACGTAAATATAAACCTTGTATATTAAATTGATTGCACAGTTACACATCAATATTTGTAGTTTTCTAAGCTGTTCTTGCATAAATTTGGTTCTTTGTTGTACTTTATCATCAAATACAAATATATTTTTTGCATTTTTTTAATCTTGTTTGTTTATTACAGAAACAAAACTCATGGCCTGGCAACTTATACAATTATATTGTTTACTCTCCACTTGTGAAATAAAATTAGGTGATACACAGAATTAAGCAGATTTATATTCGCTTTTTATTTTGCTTGATTGCATTTGAACTTCTAAAAAAAGTTGAATAGCTCTCAAACTCTGGAACTTAGTGGCTGCACTAGGCTTAAGTCAAATATTTTAGCTTATGCCTTTTTTAAGTTCATGGGTTTATGAATGACTATCAAGTGTGTTGCCAGGGTTGACCCAGCACTTTGATACTTGATTTTGATGAGTCTTTCAAATCGTTGTCGTGTTAGACACGTGAAATACATATTTTCAGAACTCTGGATAGCAAATCGTTGAGTCTGGAAGCATTTTCTGTCACAGCTCCATGGTTCAGGACCCTCAGTCTATGAACATCATGCAGAGCGGACCTCTGGTGAGTTTTCAAGTCATGTGCATGCTTTTGTCCTTGCCCCCTAGTTCAGAGATGTGTGGGTGCATGTAGATTCACCATTGTCTGTACATACGTCCACGAATCTGTCAGATTTGTGTGTCTAGTCTAGAATAGAAAAGAATTGCTTGTGCTATGAAACCAAGCATTTTTACAATCATGTGAACTTGCCTACCTGTTTATTTTGTTTTAGTTTTAAAATTTGGATGCATTGCGGAAAACTATTTTTCCTGCTTTCCAAAAGACATTTGAGTTAAAAAAAAACAAATTCTCGCCCAATGCATGTTTTTGGGGCCATCGGATAATTGGTCCTTGCTTATTGTCATCAATAATAAGTTAAAAATTGTCCAATGGCTTAAAGTATCTTTTTTAATCTTATCCCAGAGTATTTGGTAATAAAGAGGTTATACTTCACCTTAAATATGTATTATCAATTATTACTTTATCAATAGTCTCAAGACCATCATTCCATCTATGGATTCAAATCAGATAATTTGTAACATCCCTTGACAGTCTGTGCTTGTTCTTTTTTTCATTGGTATCAAAAATAAAAATGAAAAACGGACATTTTCAGAAATGTGTCTTTCTTTTTTCAGACGCATATGGGCGAAATCAAACCGGTCAATCAGAAACACAGCCTGTCGCAGCAGTTGTTACCCTATTGACCCCAATAAAACTTTAGAAGCTCATATATATATATATATATATATATATATATATATATATATATATATATATATATATATATATATATATATATATATATATTTAAAGATGTGCTTGTCTCTAAGCACTTACTCAGACAGGTTTAATCTTTGAATTGTTGACGGTTGGAAAATGGATGTCATTGTTCACATCGAAATGGCAGAATGACAAATCATTCACAACTAGTGGAAAGCCAGAAAGTCATGTGAACAGCCCCATTTTGAATGAAACTGAGAATTCAATAAATATTTGGAAAAAAGATACGTTTTATGAATAATTGCAAAAGTTATGTTTGTTAATTTGTGTTGTTAGATCAAAGACTTACATTCTCATAAGTGTTAACATTTGTTTTCGGACAGAATAGTTGATTATGCTTTATATGTGTATATACAAATTTAGACGACCAGATTGAATCCTCTTAAATCAGTGAGTAACTTAACCAAGATTTTTGATCACTGTATACATTGTATAGGTGTATTTTGCCATTTATACATAGAGTAACAGCAAAACAATGGTATTTTCAATGTTAATTTAACATTTATTGTTGCCATTGTTATACGACAAACTCACTGTTTACATTTATTTGTACAAACTATTGTTATAAAACAATATTGCTTGTGTGATAGCTCATATATGTATTAAACTGTTTAAATAATGCAACATCACATATTCTGAAGAGAAAAAGATAGTTAAGGCAATAGAAACACATTGTTATATGAAATGTTTTTCATTGAATAAAATTGAGCAACTATTTAAAATGTATAACTTCTTTTACATTAACTAAAGAAAAATAATACTTTGATTAAGGGAGAGTGATGTCATATGCTAACAATTGCAAAGAATTGCAATGGCCTCTATTGGTAATATTAGCGAGTACTATTATTTGCTTAAAAAATAAAAACAACGATATATATTTTGTTAGATAATAATTGTGTTTTACAACTCAACATAACAAGTAAATACATACAGAATTTCAAATTATTTTGCACTATATACTTTGCCATATGTGAATGTCTAAAAGGACTTTGTGAAATAAACACTTTAAAAAATATATGCTTGTTTCATGAAGTAATGGTTTAGGTAAATTGTGATACTTATTGTTACACAAACACTATGTGTAATAACAAAATGCATCAGTTATGGCATTTATTGAAATTCATTAAATTATCATGACCTGACAGTGCGTAAAGTTTTGTAATTGTGACGATTATAAGTAAATGTTCTGCTCAAAATACCTCTTCATGAAATAGTATATTTCAACAATAATATTATATTTAGTATTGACATATTGCTGATAAAGAATTGTGTAATTTTGCCAGTTTTGTTACAGTTTGTGTGATGTTGACTGTTCCACACCGTCAGTGGAGCGAATTCACTATGGTTCAGTTTCCGTAATCTCTTTATTTAAAACTGAAGCATACATATACACGTATGTCTTCAATCCAGCTTTACTAAAATTGTGGTTGTTTATATTGAACTTTAATGGAATGCATAAAACATGTTTGTTCTGTTGTTGAACAACTGAAAATGACTTTATATGTGTAAATTGTGTGTCATTTATAGATATATCGAATTGATACATAGAAAACAAAATACAAATTTTGCAATTATTGGTATGCATGTTTAGCCAAAAAGATTGTTATTATACAAGCAAACAAGTAATGGGCTATATTGATACTGTAAGATGAAATGTTTAAATCACGTCTTGATTTGTTCATCTTCTTTAAATATACATTTTTCATTAGTAGATATAGGGTGTATAAACTCTATGGAAACTGCCCCAATGCATTTTTTGAATTGCTTTTGTAAATATCTGCAATATGTGACATTACTGTTAAGGGTATTTTTAGAGTTGATTTTCTCTTCTTTCTTCGCATATTTCTTAGTGTTGTGGTATTCTGCATTGATCATTATAGTTTAAATACAATTCACCGTACAATATTTTTTTTTTGACATTTTCAGTTTGGAACCCCCCAAATATGTTTTTCTCCATTTTTTCTGAACCATGTATTTACAAACTTCACTCTCATTAATCCAAATATTGAACAAAAAACACTTTTTTAGTATGTATTCATAGATAAATGCATAATATATACAAATATGATAGATTATAACATGTGAGAAAAGGAATAAAGGAAATATAAACTAACAAGTGATGTCATCATTCTTCGGAAAACGAGAAAAATTGCAATCTTAAGTCACGAGTCTTTTTAAAATAAATTGTAAAAAAATGGCGTAAGGAAATTACAATCTTCGAACATGGAAATCATCTATAATGTATGCTTGAATGAAACATAAAGAAAAAAATGGGGGTCACCAGTGAAAACGAAAATTTCCTGCTTTACAATCAAGGGTACCCCCCTTTTCCAGAAACGCCATACTGAATTTGAAATTTTTATATGTGGGCATAAAGATGAGCTTAATGTTCAAAAATTATTATAAATAGATAAAAAAGAGGAAAAGCCTATAATAAACTCATAAACATATTAACATACATACACATTTTATATCATGTGTCAGACATGGAAACTACTCAGTGCAGTAAGATTTGCTAACATAGCTTAAAATTGCATGTGAAATGCGTTCTTCTATAAATAAGACTTGAAAATGTTACAAGGAAATAAGAACATTAATAATTATGTAACAAGGCACATTTAATCATTCAATCATACACGATTTAAAGGAAAATAGATTTATCAATTTATCAAAAAGTAGTGATACTACTGATAACATTAACTTATTATGACAAACAAAACAAAAACATGATTGTCATGGAAGTTTTTTGAAGAACTTCGACAGGTTGGAATAAGTGTCTCCAAAAGACGCTTGGCATTGGTGACCCTGGGCTGACCGTCAGAGTTATTCATTATGAAAATGTTCTTGAGACCATGGCGTCCAAGATCATTATAAGATGTATAAGGTTTATTCCAGAGCCAGCTATAATATTTATGTTGTTGCACCATTGAACACATGACTGTAAACAAGAACACTCAATGACTGAGTTCCTAGCTTGTTTCTGGGTTGAATTTGAGTCCATAATCTGTCTGGTTTCATTTTCCTCCTGTACAGGTAATCAGCATATCACTGAAAAGATAACACCATTGTTCCTTGGAAGTTGATATTTGCCTAGTAGTTATATTCAGACAGGTTCATAAGAGCTTCAATAAGTTTAAATCGAAGAAAATTATGCATACACTTGTATAAGTGTATGAATGATTTAAACCATTTGTATTTATTTAAATAAAAATAGTTGGTATTTTCTTATTTATTTGGCTTCAATAAGCCTTCTCAAAGTTGTTTCTATAAATTGACAACATTTTCTTCATGTTATTTAACAAAACAATCATATACAGATGTCAAATACACAAGCACTTGTATAGGAGTAAGAACTGACGTTAGTGTTCCATGAGAAGTGTGACATAATCCATTATGATATACACCATTGTTTTTATTTATTCAGACCTTCACGGCATAGCACGTGAAATACCTGCTTCATTTCCATCTTATAAGCCTGTCTGTAAAGGAGATAGTTGACACATGATGAATGGTCCTACCCGCATATATTTCCATTTTCTTTAAGTTCAATTGATCGTTGGAACATTCAGTGTTGACAAAAAGTAATTAACCACTCCTGGACCACCAATCATGGGCAATGTTGTTGATCATTGCTGAAAAGATAATAAATATGCAGCATTTTAATTTGGATAACCATAATACATAATTTAGGAGATCACACAAGTACCAGTCATTGACATATCATTTTCAGTCAGAATAGTAATTTTAGTATTTGGGACATAATATACTTTTGTTGTTTGTTTGAGGAAAACATCATTACTTGGTCACAAAATTCAAATATGCTGTCCTTGATTTTCATGCATTTACAACACAACTTTTTCCTTACATGGCATATTTTCTTTTTCAAAATGAGAGCAAATGTTAGCAAATGAACAGTCCACATATTTAGGAGTCACCTTAGGTCAATATCTCAATTGGGCCCCTCATCTAAACAACATTACCTCAAAGGCGTAAAAATACTCTCCGTTTCATTAAAAGGAATGTCAAAACTGACAATAAAAAGGCCAAAGAAGCTGCTTATAAAACATATGTACGCCCCCAAGTTGAATACTGTTCCACAGTCTGGGATCCCTGGCAAAAATACCTTATACACAAAATTGAAATGATTCAGAGATCTGCAGCCCGTTACATACTTAATGATTACAGCTACACCAGTAGTATCTCCGATATGATTTTGGCCCTAAATTGGAAAACCCTAGAATATAGAAGACGCCAGGCCACTCTAGTAATGTTTTATAAAATCAGAAATGAATTAGTTGCAGTGGATCATCACCATCTTATTCCCACCAGAAACATTAATTACCTAATCCCACATTCCAGAACAAATTACCACTTAAACTCCTTCTTTCCCAGGGCTATCAGGCTATGGAACGGTCTACCTACCTATATACAGTCCAGCCCCAATCTACTGACCTATGTCAGTCGATTGGATTCTCATTCACTCTAGACCCTTTACTTCTGTTTTTAACCTTAGTTTTTCCTGTAGACCTTTTATCTTTTAAAATTAATTAACTCATTCTTTGCACATACTTTAAAAAAAACTAACACACTGTTTTCCAGACAAGCGCCTGACAGTAATAATCGAGTACGATTGTTGACAGTACGAAGTTGAATGTTAGCATGAGTATGTGGTAAAAATCACTGACAAGGTGCACTTTTCCTACAAAATCTACTTTACTACAATAATGAATAATGAAACTGTTATACTTAAAAAAAAATATTGCATAATCCATGTACCTTCCTGTTCCGAGCTTGGTGTTCATAGCAAAACAAGGCATTCCTTTCTTGAAAAGTTGAAGAGTCTTCTTTACGTGATGGTACGATAACCCGTTCGCATGGCTACAGTCATCACACAAACATAAAGTCACTTTATCCGCCAATATCCCCTTTTACTGCTCACCAACAATATTAAATTTTGTAAGTGACACGGGTTCTAAACGTTATTCTTGACAGTGGTCAAAATTTTCAAGCGTTTGAGTCTGACATTCGTATTTCCAGGAATCCTTTTTTTTCATAAATATCAACACTGCCATGCATTAGTTGGCGTTTATCATTAACTCCAGTCACATAAATATAAACAACAATAGCCCTTTTATGAATCTTTCTCTTTCAAGATAGCAAATTGCTTTTTCTTTAAACGACCCAATCTGTCAGGTACAATGTCGGCCATATTTGTTGTCATTTTACTTAGTGAGCGGGTCCTACATTTAGTATTTCATAGCGTATTTATAGAATATTCGTAGTTTTCCGCACATACCCGGATTACGTTCGGAGTGACGGATATGTACGAAATAAGGCGATATTGCACGAAGTTCATTAGAGTGCTAATACCTTAAGTGATTGTGATTCGTTTATTTTGTCTTGCTTATAAAATTAAATATTGTGTATAGTCTCGCATTGTGGTTGTTGTTATAAGATAAAGCATATTACACTACTCAAGTTTGTTTTGGACAACTATTTCTATAAACAGTGTTTTTTCGTAGAAACTACAGAATACTTAATATTTCAGTTGTGCATTTCTTTTCTCTAAAAAAATAAACACCATTCATTGGATAACACAGTTTAATGTATGGACACTTTAGCTTAATAAACAACTGTAACAAAACTTTAAAGTACATTTAGACTATCGATAAACAAGAAATATCTTTTAAAATAAAATTTGGCGTATATCCTGACTTTGAAATAAAGGTAGAAAATTCACGTTTCTGTGTTATTAAATTTAAAAAAAGGTTTACGTATTGTTGTGGTTTCTTTTCACTTTAAAGTCACATATCCACCGCATGAAATGTTTGAACTGCAGGTATATTAAACCAGAAAGTAGTGTTCGTAGATACAGATTTTACTACATGAGATCACATCATATGTGTCCTCACATGGTTAATAATAAATACTTTTCTTTGTCATTCAAACATATAGTATGTTGATATTTGATTAAGACACCGTTTTATTTCCATACATTCAAATAACACTGTTACATCAGCGTCGTGCGAAAATTGGTCGTATGGCATAAGCAGCCAGCGTAGCTCAAGTCAAGCAGTGCAGTCTGGTCAGGGGCTACACTTTTCGATATAAAAAAACACGCAAGGTTTCGTGGTATCTCCTGAGTATCTTACTCAGTATGCATGTCCTTACAAGACTGTGCTAATGCACAGGCTGTACTGAAGCTACGCAGGCAGCATATTGCATGAGACCAATTTTTGCATAACGCAGGTCTTTTAAAATCTCATCGCGTCTTGTAAATGGAAAATCAAACCACGATACTTTCCGATAGAAAATTGATGTCAAACGAAGTTATTTATAGCAAACTGGCAAATGCCGGTAGCCTATTCTGGCTTGCATACGTCACATTTCCCTTCTATCATCGACACTATTCTATTTCGGTAGTTTTTTCTCACAATACAAGACACATGGCATTAACCCATTAGGTTTTCATTCATTTCTTTCCCTTTCGTGTTATTAAATTTCTTGCAACCATTACTGTGTTATCAAAATAAGGCGTTTATTATTCCCCGCTATAGGCGTGGGATATTGTTTTGGCGTTGTTCGTCCGTCGGTCCGTCCGTCTTTCCGTCCGTCCGTCTTTCCGTCCGGAGCCATATCTTGGAAGTGCTTTGGTGGATTTCATTGAAACTTGGTATGAGTATATATATGAATAAGAGGATGATGCACGCCAAATGACACTGTACACCATCTGTTAATAACGGAGTTATGGCCCTTCGTATCTTGAAAAAATTCTTTTTTGTGTGTCCGGAGCCATATCTTGGAAGTGCTTTGGCGGATTTCATTGAAACTTGGTATGAGTATATATATGGATAAGAGTATTATGCACGCCAAATGGCATTGTTCACCATCTATGTATAACGGAGTTATGGCCCTTTGTATCTTGAAAAAATGCTTTTGTGTCCAGAAGCATATTGGCGGGGGATATCAATTCCTAGAATTTGCTTGTTGATAGCTCATTCCGTTTTCCTCTGACGATTTACTGATCCAGCACTGACGCTGATAGTCACGAAAAGTGATTCACCAAAATTGGCGCGACACCCGGCTATTGATGTGGGTTTGATGCAGTTAAGAACTGCGCATGAAAACGAATCATCCGCAATATGTGATCTAATTGATATAGCGTATAATCTTTCAGAGACATCTACAAATTTATACGCCGTATATCAGTGTTTTAAGATATGTGTTTATCTGTGAGCAAATACAGTAACATGCTGATATTATTGATGTTTCTGGTATTTAACCCTCAATGACTAAATCAAATTTACTACATTACAAGCTTGGCCCGTCTTCTATAAACGCTTTTGTCCGGTTCGAGATTTTAGGTGGCCAAGATGACATTTCTTTTTTTTTTCTTTTGTTTTATTCAATATAAGACATACAATGTATAAATGTATAGGATCATAAAATAAAGTGATACCATGTAGCAGCAATAATGCTCAAACATGCTATACAAGATATGCTAATATCTACTTTTTGACCTTGTGATTTCCTTTTGATTAAAAAAGGGTTAATATACGTTTGTTTCTTTGGTTGTTTGTAAAAAACAACACAAAAAAACAACAACAAAAATAATAGTTATGAATAAGGATGAGTTGCATAAAGCGGGTAGAAAACAGATTGGACTTGTTTATGAAAGTTTAATGTTTTTCCATTTGTGTTCAAATATATGAAGTGTATCATTGTTTAGGGCAATTTCTTTTTCAATGTGAATCTTCCATTTTAAATAATTGATAAAACTGTTCATTGTAGGTATTTGTTTTCTGTATTTCGTGCTGAATATTAAATATTTCATTAATATAATTATATAATTCACAGCGTTATTAATCTCTTGTATTTTGAATGTATTTATTCCTAAACTGATATTTAAGAGAGATAGTTTAACATTTAATTGTTGTTTCTCTAGAAAGTTAGTCAATTGATTCCATAGAGATTGAATTTGTTTACACTCCCAGAAAAGGTGAAAAGATTTGTGTTGGATGGGTTGCACTTAAAAAGGTATGTTTTTGTAGCTATGATTCTCTGGATGTATTTATATTGAAAATCAGTGTGCTAACAGTACTTGATTTATATGGCATGACAAATATTTGTTTCCAATTAAGTTCTTTTTCTCCAAGAAGAGTTTGCAATTTAGTTTGAGCTTTAGAGATTTCGGCAGGCGTTTTAAGTTGAAGTGTGTAAAATATTGTGTTCGTTTTGTTTTGTTTTGCAATAATGTTTTTTTAACGAATTTTTTTTGAGTACATGGTGTTTAATTTGTATTGGTTACAGCTTTAATATGTATTGGTATACTTTTTATCAATGTGTAGTACATCAGGAAATTACTTGTAGGTATTCCGAATATGTAGCATAAGTTATCAAAAGAATAGAAGTCGTTTATTCTGTAGTCGTACAATTGATCTACATATTTTATGTTTCGTTCGAACCATTGTTTGTAGAAAAACGTTTTATTGTGAGTGGTTATGTCTTTACTGTTCCATATAATGATTTTACTGTTTATTTTGGTTTCTAAATTATGAGTAACTTTACACCATGCCGATAGAACATTCGATAGAAATATGTTTTTGGTTTCATCTAAGATATTATTGTCGATATTGCATTCAAAAAGTAAGGAGTCACCATATGTTTTAAGAATTTTCTGGTAGAATAAGTTCCATTTACTCGTATTCGTATTATCTAACTTTCTTTTAACCCAACTGCATTTGATTGCATTCAGGAATGAATATATATATCAGTTAGTCTGAAACCTCCATATTCTACTGATATAATTAATTGAGTTCGCTTAATTTTATCAGGTTTACCGTCTCATATGAAATTAAATATTTCTGATTTTATATCTTCAATAATATCATTTTGTGGGTTTGGGAGAACTGTTAGTGTACAAATTAATTTAGGGAGTGCAAACGTTTTCAACAAGGTGTTTTTTTCCGATAAGTGTAAGTTTACGATGCTGCCATGATTTTAAACAATTTTTGAATTTTTGTAATTTAGGAAATACGTTTTCTATAATTGTTTCATTTTCATTGTTTGTAAAGGTAATTCCTTACGTTGTTGCTTCATCTGATGTCCAGTTTAATTTCATTTATTTTTTAAGATGGATATTGCTTTGTTTAAATTAACCTACTCGTAGCACAGTGCATTTACATTTGTTTAGTTTAAGACCCGATGCTATTCCAAAAAAGGGTAAGCGATTCTATAAGATTATTGAATGAGTCACTACTGTCATTTAAAAAGTAAGTTGCATCGTCAGCAAATAGGGACTGTTTAATTTCTTCATCATGTTCTAGCGATATTCCTTTTATATGTGTATTTGATGGAAATAGTGTGATAGATACTCGATGCATGTAATAAATAGCGAGGATGAAAGTGGACATCCTTGTCTTACTCCTCGTTCGATGTGAAAACTGTTTGAGAAAAAGCCATTGTTGATTATTATACTGTTAATATCAGTATAAAATAGTTTAACCCAATTAATTAGACTTTCACCAAAATTCATATTTTTTAAGCAGGAGAACATAAACGAATGGTCTTGTGAATCAAAAGCATTTTCGAAGTCTGCAAAGAAAATGAAGCCAGAATTGTTTGGTTTGTTAAAATAATTTATGCATTCTTGTATCAGACGTACGTTTTCACCAATGTAATGTCCTTTAATGAAACCAGATTGAGATCTTGAAATGATTGATGGTAATATTTGTTTAATTCTGTTTGATATACTTTTAGTTGCAATTTTATAATCATTGTTCAGTAAACTAATCGGGCGCCAGTTTGATAAGGATTCTAAGTTTTTTTCCAGGTTTTGGAATGAGTGATATTATACCTTGTTTGTATAACGTAGTTAAGTTGTTGGTGTTAACTGAATAGTTAAGTGAATTAATTAAATGTATTTTAATATCATTACAGAATATTTTATAAAATTCGATTGTGATACCATCAGATTCTGGACTTTTGTTATTTTGCATTTGTTTTAGTGCTAATCCACATTCATATTCATTTAGTAATCCGTCGCACAGTAGTTTTTCTTCTTGATTTAAAGCATGATGTGTGATTTTAAAAAGGGTGTTATTTTCAACATTTTTTCGTTTATAAAGGGTTTCGAAAAATAAACGTTTTTCTTCTAGTAATTGAGTTCTGTTTATTATATCTTCGCCATTGACTACTAATTTGTGTACAGTTTTTTGTTCACTTCTACGTTTTTCGATGTTTGCGAAGTATTTTTTTTTTCATTGTGCTTAACATGCTGTGCACGTGCTCGTAGTATAATTCCATTGAGATGTGTATGATAAATTCCTTCTAATACTTGTTTTTTTTAAAGTTATTTCATTTTCAATGGCTTTGGTATCGTTTGTGTTTGTTTCATGTAATTGTTTTTCAAGTGTTTCAATGATTTTAATGGTTTCAGTTTCAAGTTTGTGTGTTTCTTTTTGTTTAAATGATGTGTATCTAATTGTTGTGTTACGTATGTTTCCTTTAATTACTTCCCATAAGGTGTTTGGGTTCGCTTCTTTATTATTTCGAACTGTATTGAATATTTCTTGTTTTATTTGCGTTTGATATTGTGTATCTAATAAGATGCTGATATTAATTTTAAAGTATCCTGGGCCTCTACAATACAATTCACCGTACAATATATATTTTTTTACATTTTCAGTTTTGAACCCCCCAAATATTTTTTTCTTCATTTTTCTGAACCATGTATTTACAAAATTCACTCTCATTAATCCAAATATTGAACAAACAACATTTTTTTAGTATGTATTAATAGATAAAAGCATAATATATTCAAATATGATAGATTATAACATGTGAGAAAAGGAATAAAGAAAATATAAACTAACAAGTGATGTCATCATCCTTCGGAAAACGAGAAAAAATGCAATCTTAAGTCACGAGTCTTTTTTAAATAAATTGTAAAAAAAATGGCAAAAGGAAATTACAATCTTCGAACATACAAATCATCTATAATGTATGTTTGAATAAAAAAAAAAAAATGGGGGTCACCAGTGAAAACGAAAACTTCCTGCTTTACAATTAAGGGTACCCCCCTTTTCCAGAAACGCCATACTGAATTTCAGATTTTTATATGTGAGCATAAAGATGAGCTAAATGTTCAAAAATTATTATAAATAGATAAAAAATAGGAAAAGCCTATAATAAACTCATAAACATATTAACATCTCTTATATCATGTGTCAGACATGGAAACTACTCAGTGCAGTAAGATTTGCTAACCTAGTTTGAAATTGCATGTGAAATGCGTTCTTCTATAAATAAGACTTGAAAATGTTACAGGGAAATAAGAACATTAATAATTAAGTAACAAGACACATTTAATCATTCAATCATACACGTTTAAAGGAAAATAGATTTATCAATTTATCAAAAAGTATTGATACTAGTGATAACATTAACTTACTATGACAAACAAAACAAATACATGATTGTCATGGAAGTTTTTTGAAGAACTTCGACAGGTTGGAATAAGTGTCTCCAAAAGACGCTTGGCATTGGTGACCCTGGGCTGACCGTCAGAGTTATTCATTATGACAATGTTCTTGAGACCATGGCGTAGAAGATCATTTTAAGATGCATAAGGCTTAGTCCAGAGCCAGCTATAATATTTATGTTGTTGCACCATTGAACACATGACTGTTAACAAGAACACTCAGTGACTGCAAGTTCCTAGCTTGTTTCTGGGTTGCATTTGAGTCCATAATCTGTCTGGTTTCATTTTCCTCCTGTACAGGTAATCAGCATATCACTGAAAAGATAACACCATTGTCCCTTGGAAGTTGATATTTGCCTAGTTGTTATATTCAGACAGGTTCATAAGAACTTCAATAGGTTTAATTCGAAGAAAATTATGCATAATTGCAAATTGTGTATGAATGATTTAAACCATTTGTATTTATTAATTTTATTATTGGTATTTTCTTATTTATTTGGCTTCAATAAGCCTTCTCAAAGTTGTTTCTATAAATTGACAACATTTTCATCATGTTATTTAACAAAACAATCATATACGGATGTCAAATACACAAGCACTTGTATAGGAGTAAGAACTGACGTTAGTGTTTCATGAGAAGTGTGACATAATCCATTATGATATACGCCATTGTTTTTATTTATTCAGACCTTCACGGCATAGCACGTGAAATACCTGCTTCATTTCCATCTTATAAGCCTGTCTGCTGTAAAGGAGATAGTTGACACTTGATGAATGGTCCTACCCGCATGTATTTATATTTTCTTTAAGTTCAATTGATCGTTGGAACATTCAGTGTTGACAAAAAGTAATTAACCCTTCCTGGACCACCAATCATGGGGCAATGTTGTTGATCATTGCTGAAAAGATAATAAATATGCAGCATTTTACTTTGGATAACCATAATACATAATTTAGGAGATCACACACGCAGCAGTCATTGACATATCATTTTCAGTCAGAATAGTAATTTTAGTATTTGGGACATAATATACTTTTGTTGTTTGTTTGAGGAAAACATCATTACTTGGTCACAAAATTCAAATATGCTGTCCTTGATTTCCATGCATTTACAACAGAACTTTTTCCTTACATGGCATATTTTCTTTTTCAAAATGAGAGCATCTGTTAGCCTTTACGTGATGGGTTTTGCCGTACGATAACCCGTTTACATGGCTACAGTCATCACACAAACATAAAGCCACTTTATCCGCCAATATCACCTTTTACTGCTCACCAACAATATTACATTTTGTTAGTGACACGGGTTCTAAACGTTATTCTTGACAGTGGTGAAAATTTTCAAGATTTGACATTCATATTTCCAGGAATCGTTTTCTTCATAAATATCAACACTTCCATGCATTAGTTGGCGTTTATCATTAACTCCAGTCACATTAATATGAACAACAATAGCACGTTTATGAATCTTTCTCTTTCAAGATAGCAAATTGCTTTTTCTTTAAACGACCCAATCCGTCAGGTACAATGTCGGCCATATTTGTTGTCATTTTACTTAGTGAGCGGGTCCTACATTTAGTATTTCATAGCGTATTTATAGAATATTCGTAGTTTTCCGCACATACCCGGATTACGTTCGGAGTGACGGATATGTACGAAATAAGGCGATATTGCACGAAGTTCATTAGAGTGCTAATACCTTAAGTGATTGTGATTCGTTTATTTTGTCTTGCTTATAAAATTAAATATTGTGTATAGTCTCGCATTGTGGTTGTTGTTATAAGATAAAGCATATTACACTACTCAAGTTTGTTTTGGACAACTATTTCTATAAACAGTGTTTTTTCGTAGAATACTAAATAGTTCAGTTGTGCATTTCTTTTCTCTAAAAAAATAAACACCATTCATTGGATGACACAGTTTAATGTTTGGACACTTTGGCTTTATAAACAACTGTAACAAAACTTTAAAGTACATTTAGACTATCGATAAACAAGAAATATCTTTTAAAATAAAATTTGGCGTATATCCTGACTTTGAAATAAAATTAGAACATTCACGTTTCTGTGTTATTAAATTAAAAACAAAGGTTTACGTATTGTTGTGTTTTCTTTTCACTTTAAAGTCGCATATCCACCGCATGAAATGTTTGAAGTGCAGGTAAATTTAACCAGATACTAGTGTTCTTAGATACAGATTTTACTACATGAGATCACATCATAGGTGTCCTCACATGGTTAATAATAAATACATTTCTTTGTCATTCAAACATATAGTATGTTGATATTTGATTAAGACACCGTTTTATTTCCATACATTCAAATAACACTGTTACATCAGCGTCGGGCGAAAATTGGTCGTATGGCATAAGCAGCCAGCGTAGCTCAAGTCAAGCAGTGCAGTCTGGTCAGGGGCTACACTTTTCGCTATAAAAAAACACACAAGGTTTCGTGGTATCTCCTGAGTAGCCTTTTCAGTATGCATGTCCTAAAAAGACTGTGCTAATGCACAGGCTGTACTGAAGCTACGCAGGCAGCATATTGCATGAGGCCCATTTTTGCATAAGGCATGTCTTTTAAAATCTCATCGCGTCTTGTAAATGGAAAATCAAACCACGATATTTTCCGATAGAAAATTAAAGTCACAAGGTGTTATTTATAGTAAACTGGTAAATGTCAGTAGCCTATTCTGGCTTGCATATGTAACACATATGTGGCTAGATAATTTAACCATTTCCCTTCAATTATGGAATCTATACTATTTCGGTAGTTGTTTCTCACAATAAAAGCCAAATGGCATTACACAATATGTTTTCATTCATTTCATTCATGTTCGTGTTATTTGATAACTTGCAACCGATACTGTGTTATCAACATAAGGCGTTTATTGAGTGTACATTCCGTCTTCGCCTGACGGTTTACTGATCCAGCACTGACGGGGAAAGTCTGGCTATGCATAATTGTAACTGGGTCGTATGAACATGCAGATAATAGTCCGCATCCCCATACACTGAGCAGTGTTACATCCTATTCTTTAAAGACGTTGCCAATTTTCTGGGGATTAAATCTAAAAAAAGCCACTGGAATAAATGAAGTTTATTCACTCGGTTCTGCTGGCGTTATGTAAAAAATAATTTAAGGTGGACCTTTGTTAGTGTCCAATGAAGTCTTGAGAACATTTAACCCGAATGAATAAACGAAAGTTTCATATTTGTGAAAAAAAGGAAATATACCAACTCTGCATAAGCCATGTACAAAACATGCACACATTTACATAATGGTAGACATGACAATTTGCCAACTATTTGTCACGGATTCAAACGATTACAAAAAAGACGAGATAAAAAAATCACATAGGACGTGGACTAATGATGAAAAAACAACATTTTCGTGTATGAATATGAATCATTTGAAATTGATAAAATTATTAAGCCTTACAAATTCGAAACCATAGTTACGATTGAATGAGTGTGGCTGATTCTGTTCTCATTCCCGCCAGGGTCAATCTTGTTCTCTTTCTTAAATTATATTCGTGTCATTTAAACGTAGCTCTACAGTCCCGTGGTTTAAAGTCAGCAATTGAGCGAATTGACAAACACTTAAAACACACACTGCTCTGTGAATAAGTTCCTGTAACGTATTGAGTTTTACATAAGACGTGATTTCAGCAATACCATCGTGACCTCTATTTAAATGCATTACATTCCATCACGCACGGGATCACAATCAATGCGCGGGGCAGCCAGTTAGGAAATCGTCATTTCAACGCTTTCGTGTTAAGGCGAAACTAAATATTGTTAGATAAGATATATGTTGAAAGAACATATTCGTCGTATGCAACAACATTGCAAGTACATAATAGAGTATTTATGTGTTTAATATTAACGGTAACGTTTTATCTGGTTAAATTACAATTATCCCATCAACTTGACTTTATATTTTGGATGCTTCGATATGGGTTTGATGCAGGTAAGAACTGCGCAGGAAAACAAATCATTCGCGATAGTTTATCTCATTGATATCGCTGATTATCTTTCATAGACATTTACAAATTGTATCACCGTATATCAGTGTTTAAAGATATGTTTGTTTGATTGTGAGCAAATAAAGATACATGCTGTTGCTGTTGATGTATCTTTTATTTAACCCCAAATGCATAAATGAAGCTGACTACAAATATAAGGTTGATCCGTCTCCTATAGACGCTTTTGATCGGTTCGAGATTTTAGGCCGCCAAGATGACAGTTCTGGTAGTTCTCGTGCAGACTGTAACTCGCTTCGACGACTTCGATTGCTGCCGAAACGAGGCATATTGTTACCCAATAGATTGAGCCAAAAGAAAGAGGTTTCTTTCCTGTGTGAAACAATAACTAAGTGTTGACAAAGACCCTTCAAGCGCTGAATTTCGTATGGATCGAAATCACGACCTTGATATCGTATAGCGGACACCATTACACCACTGCGACATCTCAGAATCCTGATAAATGAACATTAAATAAATAATAATTAGTTAGGCATATATAAGCTAAGGCTCGAAATTATGCTGTGGATTAAATACGTTTTGTATTTATTGGACAGTATCATAATGTTTTATAAAATAAGAGTTTTTTAAACTCTTATTTAACATCGGGAAATGGGAATTCTCAAGCCTAGGCCATGCAGGATAAAGAATAAATATACTTATTAAAGATTGACTGCGTCAAAAGCGCGCGTGTATTGAGACGCATTCAAGTTCAAGAATAACCAGAACTAGTCGTCTTTTTGAGTAATTTAATCTCAACGCAAAACATGTAAATGGGTAGGGGTCGAACTCAAAACATCTTCACCCCAAGGCAGACACCATATCAACTAAACCACTGCGATCTCGCAAAGTTTTTAACGAATTTTCAAAACGTTGCTTTTAATTATTTATAATTATTAAACAATAAAACCTTAGCACGTTCTTCAAATGAGGAAACATGTTTGTGTCAAGAACAATATCCATTTTTGTTTATTAAATAATATTAGTGTACTTTAACGTTGTTATTTTTTATAAATAGTTTCATTTATATATTAAACCAGTGCGGTAGTTTTGGGTAATTGTCAAGACGAAAGGGAAAGAAACGGATGAAATACAACACATGCAGATTAAACGATATCGAATTATGATAGATGACAAATGATGATTACTTTAAGCGTAAACACGTTTATTAAATTGTGACGAAATCCTCGCGTAATTGGAACACTTTTGTGTAGATATGTATTGTTAGGTAAGTAATACAAACTGTCTCCGGTTAGAGATCAAACTCAGAACCACCTTTGGTCTAAAATGGACAGTAAATAAATTACACCAATGCGAATTAACTGCGAACGGCGACCGAAAACAACCCCGCTCAAAATTTCGAGCGATTTGTTTGAACTTTAAATTATATATTTGAATGTTTGATCTCATTGAAAAAAATTCAACAATATAGAAAGTCAATTACATTTCGTTATCTAAATGCATGTACTATTTTCGGATGATTTCATCAATTTAAGGCGTATTTCCGAAAGTACGAACACTAGATAGGTGCCAAATGAAAAGAATGCATCCTCTGAGAGAATATACCTTACATAATATGTTTTGTGTCCTTTTCAATGATAAGAATAAACGACATGATTTGTAAAATATCAATCCAAGACATACTGAGATTTTTTGCCAAAACAGTAACTTATTGTGACGATATGTTTGAGTAGATACAATGCTTGTTGTCTTCTATTAAATGTTCTGCCAAGCGCTGCCTTGGTAGGGATCGATCTCGAGACACCATGTCAACTACACCACTAAGATTGTTCGCTAAAATTTTACATTTTACAAGTATACACTATATAGACATAATAAAACTACGCGGATATAATGGGGCAAAATAACATTGTGTTCGTCACATGTTTGTAGTGTGAACTGTTTGTTCCGTTTTCTAGTACTTCGTGCAGACGACAGGGCGCTGACGCATATGCAGGGAAAATTTATAAATTACTGATCGAACAAACATGGATGTAATGTTTTATTTTCATATCGGAAGAATATAAGCAATGTGGCAGATACGGTTCATTTTACGCCACACTACTTGCGGCTTTGCAAGCCATCGACTTACCAATCCTAACACCACTGACGATTGTAAAAACGTACCCTGTTTTTATATATGGAATCAAAAATACAAGTAAATAATACATTTAAGTTACACATTCTGATTATTATAATCTCGGTAACATGATGATGATATTCACGGTGATGTACATGTATTATGATAATAAGGACGATAACGACGATGAGGGCTATGATGATGATATCAATTATGTTGATGCTGATGATGGTGGTGATCTGATGGGTATGGGGCTGTTGGTGATACGGAGGAGGATGGTATTTGTGTCATCTAAGCACATTTTTGCAGATATGGCATAAAAGGCACAACAATAAACTTTTCCAGACTTTGTCAACAACACATTGTTCATCGCCATTAGACATTCTGTAATGTGAAGATATTTGTATCGATGTCTTTACAACGTAACATGTCATTTCACATTATTTGATTTATACTAGTAGTACTATTGACACGTTATTGCAGACTTGTTATTCTTGATGACTTTTGTATTGTTTCATTGCTCAGGCGTAAACATTGAGTTTTGTTTAATAAATTACCAAACAAGCAGAGGTGACAAATTGTATATTTTCATCTTGAAGAATGCAATTGTACGAAATATGTGTAATATAACACGGGTTGAAATCAAAGTGCATTTTTACCAAACGCTTGTTTGGGTTGCCTTTCTTGTTGATATAAGCACAAGTCATTGTAAAACTTGAAAGAAGCAGTTTAACAAAATATCTAATTTCCAATTCGCATGAGATCCTGGTAAGTACGATGTTCAATAAAAAGCAAATAAATGCAAAAAATTAAACTTTAACATGAGTGTAAAGTGTATTATTAAATACTAATGGTTTCAGTAAAGCATCCCAATAGCAATTTTGTGATCGGTGCTTTTATTAAAAAATATATAACACTACTCCGTCATATTTTATTATTTCAAATTATAATTTGAATTTTTGATTTCTTATTCAATAACTGTTTTTCCTGTCCGTTGATATGTAGACGCCAAATAGAGGAATTGACGAATATAAATACCTGTCTTAAATGATTACAAATGTCTTGTAACAGTTGTAGATGCAATTTTGTTGATAAAAGTATGTACACGTATTTTGAAGAGCATGAACTATGTTTAAAAGGATGTTGCTATAAAAGTCATCAACAGTCTTTGAATTGGAAGATGCATTAATCATATGAGCTAGAATAATATCATACATACAATGATGATATTAAGTAGGATTAACGCAATCAATGTTAAGAGCGATTTCGTCAAAAAGTGTCATTAATAGAATATTTGAAACTGCAATTAATCTGCTTACATAAGAACAAACTTGTTCTGAGTCCATTATAAACGGAGGAACATTTTCATAAACCATATGTTCGATATGATTTAACGAAATGACGACATGCATATTAATCACGTTCAAATGAAACGTAGGCATCAGTTATATAAAGCATGGTTATAATGCATGTCATGCAGCATTAAAACAATGAGCAAAATGTTAGTAAATAAATTATATTATCAATTCAATTTATATTTAATATACCATACAACTGCATGATATGTCCAATCATACAATCTAGATATTAAGTAAATGAAAATATCACTACAATATTTACCGAGTACTTATCAACAGTTTATTTAAATTGTCAAAATACACTAGTCTGTTAAATACCACAAAGGATTTCTTGAAGTCTCTTATTACACTATCGTCAGTGCGAATGAATAAATTGCTCTCAATGGACATTGCGTTATTGGAGAACGACTGGCACGGGCACGCGGTTCATCATCACGCTTCGCGGGGAACACGTTTATCCGTATACGGTACGTTTTTTCTTTAAACATTCCGATAAGCTTAGGGGAGGTAATTTATTGAAGTTAACGCTAGATTTTTTAGAATGGGCCTTGGCATTTTAGATCGCTTATGTCATTTATCAAATGAGGGTATATTCCTAGTTTAAAATTGAATTCCACCAAAAAAATAAATCGGAGAAAGAAATATTTAGATTTGTATTGTTTGCAAATGGGTTAAATAGTAAATGATTTATTGTTAGTGTATAGTTTACGACAAATTAGTTCGGATATATGAGGATCCTTATAATATATCAGAAATGAACAATAGTGTATTTTGAATTCATTGTTACTAATCCCCACGTCGCTGTCCCTTCCCGTAAATGCGAAGTACGAATATATACTGTAAGATTATTGATTTATTCAATAAAGCATTCACAGTAGATTCTCGTTATCGGTATATTTATCTGCACGATTTATACACGACGTATCTAGTTCACTTATATATTATCAAGGAATCACATGTCTCTCATAAATTTGAGAACATGTTGCCTTACAATAGGGCCGATCCCGCTAGGCGGCACTAACAGTAAGTCGCGATTAATGGAAGTTGTATTTTTGTACGCTGCTATTACCCTTGCACCTAAGTCTAGTCGTTGTAAGGCATGTACCGGGCATATAAAGAATGGGTGTTCCAACGTGTTTGTAATGTTGCATTTATTGGGGGCAGAGAACATGTTTGCAGTAATCGCCGTGCAATCTAGTCACCCTTAGACGCATGCGACTATAGACTCTATCCTCCCGTTAAATTGGGCTATAGATATGAAACTTATGACTATGGTTAGTAATTAATGATAAATAGTGATCAGCGCAGAATAATGACCAGTGGCGGTCATGTTCATCGTACGCTTTTTGGTAAATGATAGCGATAAGTTTGCGTGCGCTGGGTTTTAACACGAAGGATAGGCCCTCATGGGATCCTATCTTGGCAAGTTGATCGGCGTGTTTGTTTCCCGTAATGCCTACATGACTAAGCATCCATGCTAATTTAAGAGAGATGCTTTTATTTACCAATTTCGTAAAACCTTTTAATACTGCACATACTAAGTCGGGGTGCGTTTTCGATGAGCCTGCGTTTAGTGTTGCAATGCTCTAATAAAATCGGATAAAATCACGTAGTTTGTTCGTTTTTGCGTTTCAAGTTCGTTTAGCCACGTTACGGCGTCTTTAATTATAGCTAGTTCGCATGCACATATAGAGAGTTATTTTTGGTATTTGACATTGCAGGGATAAACGATGGCATTTTGTGGGTTATACACAACATAAGAGCTGCCGTCCATGACAATCAGGGTGTATTGCCATATTCATAATTTACATAGTTTTGAGCTATATTTCCGCTATTTCAATCGATTTCGGATTTGTTTAATAGTGTTGCTAGATGAAAGTCAGTGTCGGGTTTGGAGAGTTCCCTTAGGCTGTAGTATGTAGGTTCCTGTACTTAAATCTCGTGTATCTCATAATATTTGCTTAGCGCTTGGACATTCATCACGTAGGGGAGTCCCAAGTTATTTTTTATTTTTATGTAGGCCGGGTCTTAAGTGACGCTTAAATTGATTGGAAGTTTATTTTCCATAGAAATCGTGCTTGTGCGGTCTTTTAGTTGATTAATTTGCCTGTGTTGGCCCAGTTCAAGCATTCCACACTCGATGTGTAGTAGCATGGTGCTTGTAGTTGTACACTGGCCCGTGATAATTGTAGGTGCCGAATTCTAGATAACTTGCAATTTTTTTAGTAGTTTATCGCTAGCTGAGTTGTACGCGATGCTTACGTAATGTATCGTTGCCCAGATAGTGGCTTTATAAATACGCATTAGGACTTTTTAATCCGTACCCCAGTTTTTTTATGCATTTTAGAAAATAAAGATCCTTTGCCTTTCTTATTCTGCACATATATACTGTTATTGTAAATGCAAGGCATGTATCAGGTTTTGTCGGATGAATTGTAAGTGCAACGACTGTTTACTAAGCCCAATACACATATAGATATGCATATACATCGTGTCAGGCCAGTAATCATCCGTAACATTAATGCATTTTATAGAGTGCGATTCATTCTCAGGCATCAACGTAACAACATGACAAACGTTAATTATACTCTATTTTATTACGTGACTGTGTTTACTTCCTTTGCGTCATTCAATGTTTCTAATTGTATATCAAAAGCCGCCTGTCTTATATATGATTTAACATAGGAAATTATCTTAAATGTCAGTATACTCGTTATTGTAATTGGCAAAGCCAGTTCAAATGTACATGTTTATTTTCTATATTAGGCAAGTTGTTTTTTATATGCAATCAGTAGCTTATAATGACCTCTTGGAAGTAATGAAAACGTCCAAATGACGTCATTACATACCGTAGTATCTGACATGTGAAGTTTTATCTGGAGAATGAATGGTGCTCGGTAAAATAAATTCGTTACTCGGCTTCTTATTGACCCCGAATGACGTGATACAGGACATCACACGTACATTAATCACTAACCCTTTATTAAAGCTCAATAGGTCGGTATCGACTAAGGTACGAAAAATACGCTTAAAGGGGCCTTTTCACAGATTTTGTCAGGTTTTGAAGTTTATCATTAAATGCTTTATATTGATAAATGTAAACATTGGATATAAAAGGTTCATAAAAAATATCAAGAATAAAATTTAAAAAATAGAAAATAGATCGTTATTTACAGACGAGCTCGAACCACTGACCCCTGGAGTCCTGGACTAAAAAGTCTACCACTTAGACCATTCGACCATCCTTCCGGATACAATGTCAAATGTATTTATTACTCGATATACGCAATCCTCGTAGTTTCACAAAATATAACGGCAACAACAGATCTCTCCAAATTATTTATTCGTTTCGCGTTGCAACGCTTTATAACTTTCGGGGATTTTAAATCGTCAAAAGATGCATATAATGGCTGTTTTAGAGCATGGTAATTGTTCCGTATTACTGTTTCCTTACAATTATCATAACTAAAAAGACAATTTGCGAATCGAAAACAACTTTTTTTTCAATTTTGTCAATTTACCTAAACGTGAAAAGGCCCCTTTAAGGGCACTTGACTAAACCCGGGGTATTTTAGTATATCTCCCGTAACGCTGGTACTTGGTAGTATACTTAAGAATATACCTGGGATACTTTTAAGTAATACCCGAGCTTAAAATGACCGATCGAGCTAGATCATAACATACGTCAATAAGAAGCCGTAGGACTTATTATACACGGTCAACACGCAACCTCACTTAAATAAAGATAAACGTGTATTCTCTTCGAGGTAAGATAAACATGAACTGAGATAAAACATATTCATAAACTCATCTCTGTGGGTATTTTATATGATTAACTTTCATGGTATATATTTGCTTATCAACCGCGATTTCAAACCCATCGATTGCTGCGTGCTTATCACTCAGAACATAGAAATACATGTACTAATAATTTTACCTTGCCCGGTTAGCTTACCGGGAAACTCTAATTATCTTGATAGCGAGAGATTATGGCACTTTTCCACATTCCGGGGACACTTACGATTTCTCACTGGTTCCTGATACGGATATTCTGTTCATCACATACACACGTGACAGGTTTGCACTAACGTACACGTTCTACGTACATTTGTGCATCTCATACACTTAATGTAAAAGATGTTAACGTCATTCATTTTCCCGCGTCCATTTTGGCGCGACGTCATATATAGAGAATAATAGGTTAGTGTTGATTATAGATCAGGTTTATCATGCGAGGCTTAGAAAACAAAAAGCACGAGCCTTGGCGAGTGCTTTTTCGTTTTCGTGCCGAGCATGATAAACCTGATCTATAATCAACACTGACCTATTATTCTATTTATCCCACTTTTTATTCAGTAAACTTTTTTTATTTAAACAAAATAAGTTTTCATGAGTGTTTGTCGTACTTTGATAATGACTGTAGTGTAACCAAGGTCAGTGTATTACTCCGCGTTCCAAAAATAACCGCTGATCAAATAATCATTTTTTTTAAATCAGAATATCGTTCTGTAACAAAGTGTCGAGCGTTATTAATTACAATTTTAATCATATTGAATTGCAAACCTTTAAGTTTTATGATATAAATATGACATTAAGTTGTTATATACAAGGAACTACATTTGTTTACAACGTAGCCTAACACCACACACAATTCACTTTCGATATCAAACTATCGAGTCGATCACGAGGTGCACAATATTTGCTTCTTTGTTATAATATGTGGTTATTTCGTGACGAAATAACAAAGATTACTTGGATTTAAGCTAATTTTATACATTAACATTTTGAATGTTGAAAGTAGCACAAAAGAATTGTGAGGCAAAGTTGTTCGAACTAGAGAGACATTTGCTGGTGAAGTGACTGGGTGGGGCGAACATCAAGATCAACTTGTTCGACGGTAGACAGTGGTTGTCTAGGCCGCATTTCGGCTACAGTTTCGGTGCATGAAGGTGAACAAGAGGAATCTGATGGATTGTTACATTTACTGGACTGAGCATGAATGAACACTTTTGCTGCTGTTCAACAGATATGTTGGAATAATTGGACTGGACATTTTTGTGCCCTGTTATGGCCATGGTTTCAGTGGGTGGAATGTTTGCATTTCGAAGTTTTTGGACCAGGAATTTGCGAACTGAGTGGTTCATTATTCTCTTCAGACTCTTGTGCTTGAGAAAGCCGGCGTCTTGTGCCATGGCCTTCAGCATCTGACCTAACTTGTTGACACCCAATTGTTGACGCAAGAATCACCGGGATGCAGTGTCATTTGTGCGTATTGCCAGGTAGAAAAGATGCTTTGAAGAAAAATCAGATGGACGCATATCCGAGAGCAGCTTGTAAATTAACTCAGGATTTCTTGGTCCAGACGATTGTTTTCTACGGTCGAAGGGGAGCAACTCGAACTGACTTCTTCAAAGGGGAGCAACAACAACAGAACCTATTTGCATAGTGTTAAATTTACCTTGTACTAGGTTTTAATGACAATAAATGACAAAAAACACGTTTTTTGCTACTTTCCTTTGTTTAAAGGTCATTAAGATTGACAAACATTTGAGATTGTTTTTATTATTGATGCACTTGGCAAATACAGGTGACGAGGTGCGTGGGAAAAAGTAGTCCCGATTCGGCAGTTGATGACGTCATTTCGTGCCATTGATTATAGCCTTGCCGTTGATTATAGATGAAATTTAATAAACGGGGCTTTAATCAACCGATTTCGCTGTAAAAGTGGGATAAAAAACGTTTTATTTCGTCTACGTCATATATTTGTAACATCAACAATAATACAGTTACCTGTTTTAAAACGAGGAACCAATAATCGGTTAATAATTTAGTTTTTGTATTAAATCTAATTATAATAAGGTTGTAAAAAGACGTAATTTATAGTTTCTTAATATCTTACTATTTTTTAAAGTATAACATATTAACGTTAGCCATTTAGGACAGGGACTGTTACACTTAATATTACAAAAACACAATAGCGCATCATGTTGTTTTCATATGACCCGGCCTCTGATATTGTTTTATATTAATTTATTGAGGTACATGGCCAAACATTCATACAGGTATAGGTTTAAATATATTCCCCAATCTAAAACTTAACTTTATTTATCGAATTAGTAGTTCGCGCTTTTTTCGCTCCTTGACTTAAGAATTTATTCAAATACAATGTGCGAATGTTCTTTGCAATGCATCTATGCTCTTCTGGGTAGCACGTATAATTCAGGCGGGTGAAGTATACGACTGGCCTTTAAATATGTGCGTCCAGCAGAACTGTATTTTCTGTTAATTTTTACCGGCCTATTCCATATCTCACCGTAATTATCTAACAAATTCTGGTCCAAATCCAGGACAGCCTAGTTTCTTAACAAGATAATCATAAATCCTATCATTAAAGGATACAAATATCAATTTATGTGGTTTTGATTGCAATTCTAATGTCTATTTATGAACATTGGTAATCGCACCGTCATAACTTTGATTACATCAATGAGACCTGATTATTTCACTATTATATTATCAAGCAGGTAGGTCCTGTTAAACGTTATCTGGACCTACTGTCCGGTAAAAAATTTGAATAGTTTTGCGGAGACTGTAATGTAATTTATACATAAATTCCTGTCAATGAAATTACACTGCTAATTTTACCACAAAGTTTTGTCAAATGGTAAATGCAGTGTGTTGTATTCAACAAAACATAATACTATGTTTACCGGTACACGAATGTGAAACACACAATATTGCGGCCAGGTTTTAGGCAATATTTGGATGATATTAGAAGTGAGCAGAACACCAGAACAATTATTCACATATTACACACGAGAGAGTATTTGATGCAAACTGATACTTGCTTAACCCTGGGTGACAAGGAGTTCACCGACAGGCTCACATTTGCCCAAAGACCGAGAAATCGTATCCGACATGGAAATTTTAGAGGTCGAGAAATTAACATATAAAAAAGCTATATTCTGGGGTCCTTGACATCTGACGTGACCTCTACAATATGCGACTTTTATACTGAGTTTACCCCATAAAAAGCAGCATATGGCCAACTATAAATATATTGAGTTAAACACATAAAGGATTTTAAACTGTGTGTTTTGCAGATGATTATGACCTCGTTTTTCCAACCATGATGCTTATGTATTATAAAATATGGTCATGGCGATTATTTAAATAAAACGTTGTACGCTCTATATAGAAAAAACGAATTTATTTGCATATGTGTAATCTTTATGTTTTCACCGGGAGTTATCTGATATTTTTGTGTTATGGTTTAGAAATCAAGAGTTTATACATGCCATTAGTATTAATATTGTGTAAATAAATCATTTAAAAATCTACACTTTTGATATAAAAACATACTTGACAATTAAAAAAATGAGTATGTTTAGATTAGTTTGTAGTCAAATGGGTATCGGGTTGTTTAGCTATAAAACAGATTCGCCTTATGTCGTTTTGCTCTTTGCAGTTTTGCCCCCATATCGTAATGTTTAGTAAAGCTAATTGTGCTTTTTTAATTATAATACTGGAATACCCAAACCTCGCCCGGATACATCCCGTTTGAGCAATATTACGGTTAAGCGAGATTAAAGTAAAAGTAACATAAATACTCAAAATCAACGAATATTTCGCAAAATATTTCATTAAATTAAGTTAATCGTTAACAAATCAGTGCTCCTTATAGTAATATCCAACATTTCAATGCTAGATGTGGTAACATATATGTAACGCGATAAAACATGGTCGCTTTATTTTGTGTGCGACAATTTATTCCATGTGAATTTCTAGCTACGATATCCAAACATTTACGAGCAAACGTGAGGGGACCCATTCCCATTGGAATAACGTATATATTGTTCCTAAATTGGACCTTAAAATTCTAATTGAAGATTTCCAAAAATATTTGTTTGTTTAATAAGTTACGTGTCATTCATTTCCAAATACAGTTATAAAAGTTGAATCTTAGTAAATATAATATTGAAATCACTTGTGTTATCCATTATAAAGTATGTGTAAGCATACACTGAACAAAATTTATTTACCAATTTAAGTCAAAAGGACGAGATATTTGCCAATCCAAATTTACCCGTCCCGATTCCAAAATGGTGGAAAAAACATTGCCAGGTGCATCAATTTCAACTGCCCGACAAGATGTTCACAATTTATATTTTCAAAAATTGTTTAGAAGAATCCTGATAAAGGTCATTCAATAAATTAGTCTGCTTCTTTGTATATAAATGTATAGTTTCTTTTTGCTATGATTTAACAAAAAAAATCCAAAATGTGAAAAAGTTTCTTTCATATAATCTTAAGTTACCGTTTACATGTCTGATTTCAAATTCTACAGACAAATATGTTTTTTAAAACCCCACTTATTTGATTTACTTCAATGAAGATTTTTGTGATTATAGTGGTATAAGATATTTTCATTGCAAAAGTAAATTTAATGTTTGTAATAATCGTATGTGACTGAAAAACATCGGCTTATATAAGCACACAAGTAATTACACAAACTAATAATTAAGTGTAGCCTTTCCCTTAACAATTCCTAGTTTTTTATTATATAATCAACCATGTTTAAAACTCAACAGAGGTATCAGTATGCCTAATGTTCTGACCAAGTTTGTTGTTGTTGTTGTGGTTGTGGTGGTAGTGATAGTGGTGGTTTCAGCGGCGATCAATTAACCAATCAATCAATCAATCAATCAATCAATCAATCAATCAATCAATCAATCAATCAATAAATCATTGCAAAAGTAATCAGATGACTTAATATCTGGTTTCTCCTTGGATATTCAACCGAGAGTATCAGGGCTAGGGTTATTATATGTTCCGCTATGAAATGTCTTATCATGTATGCTGTATTTTGTCTCAGCTGACTAAGAATAACTAATTGTTTTTTATCTGCACCCTGACTTGTTACTTCATTATCGGTCAATTTCTTTCTTATATTGATTGGTATTATTGTATATGTCACTATTGTTTCAACATATAGCTTATAAATTACATTGTAATTACAAGTATTATTCTTCCAATTTTTTACAGTTTTAAATTGCAACAAAAATGAACTGTAAGCAAACAAAAGTTAGTAAGCATTTATAAAACATTGTTCTTTAACATATCTAACACACTAAGCACGCAGTGCTTCTTTTAACCTGTCATTGAGAAACAACGCAAAGAGCTTGGGAGAGGTAATAGGCATTAAATACATTCCATGTCACACACCTTCCAATATAAGTAATGTTAAGCTTAATGGTAGTGCAAGCTTAAAAGAAGATATAACATTGCGATTTAAAAATTTGTTGCAGGAAAATATTGTTGAACTGTTTTGAACTGAAATTCACTGATTCATAATCTGTAAAGTGTTTTGACTCCCAACTTAGTGGGCTATTAGTACCCTTTGGGTCAAAAGTACAGATACGCCAACAGCTAAAAATAGATATCACAGCGGTGACAAAATTGTTACCGCGGTGACATTTTTGTCACTGCGGTAATAAATTTATCACTGCGGTGATATTTATTTTGTCACTGCGGTTACAATTTTTTCACAGCGTTCACAAATTATGACTGTTGGTATATTTTTATGCCTGCTGTTACATTTTTTTGTTTGGGTCATTTTTCAACCAATCAGTTTTGCCTCTACAAACCGAGATTTTTTAAAGAAAATAATTAAATATTTAACAATAAATTTAAATAAAATCAATACGGAACAATAAAGATATTTAGTGAGCTTATTCATGTGTTTGTTCATATGTTTTTGTCCTTTAATGATTTTATTAAGTAAAATAATTGGAAAAAAGAAATATTGACCCCGCAGTAAATGCTATATTCGAAGAAAATGGCGGCGCAATTCGTTCAGAGAGCTAAAGAAATTATTTTATCATGCGGTAGAATTGTACTTGGTGATCAAAGTAGGAATGTTTTGGACGACTCTCTCCTTACCCTTAATTCGTTGTTGCTGAATGTTAGGAGAATGTGCACCGAACATCCGAGGATGGAAGAACTTGCTAACATCATTGTCCGTATGATTGAATCCATAGAGCAACATAAGAAGTGAGTTTTGTTTTAATAAATTGAATTAATGATTATATGATTAATTGTGTTGGCACATATTTAAAGTTACAATGCACATGGGTGTGTGAATAGGTCTGATAAATAGGTCACTGAATATTTTGATGACCATCATTTCAAATATATGGCTAACAGTGTTAATTATGGCTGATACTATGTCTGGATTTTTGTTGGTTTGGGTAGCATTAGTTGCAATAAATCAACCTTCAGCTGTATAACCCAAAGCCGCCATAGCAAAAATCATCAAAGGCTCTGGGAGTATGTTTATATGGACCAGGGTAGCTTATCATTTTATTTCATGAGTGGGGACGATTGAACTTAACCAGTACGTAAAAAGGAATGGAAAAGCATATACTTTCGTCGTTGCTAAGCATGCAATACCTAACACAAAACGCAACACCTAATAACCCTTTTATCCTAAATAATTCCTTAGTATCTGGGGCTTATAGCCTTCTGCCCCCAAAGCCCTGCTTTGTTGATAGTGGTAAACAACTGCGTACAGTTAAAGTTCAGTCTTGCCCATGAGTGATCATAGATATTATTTTCACTGTTGCGAAGCGCAGAACAATAACTCCATTTGGAGTTGCTTAACTGTTATGTTAAAGATTTGTGGACGTTTTGCGCCAAAGTATTTTCGCATTTTGTTTCGCTCCCAAGGTTTTTCCTCCCTGATCATTTCGCCCCCATTTTTTAAAAATTTGATACTTGTAGTTTTTCATGTCAATTACACTATTGGACATTTAGTGTGTAATGTTATAACATAAATCGCAGATTGTAATCAATAATATGGTTTGATACTTTAGTACACTCAGGTGGTCTGAACAGTTTTCACATGCACTCAGGATGTCCAATCAATTGTTCTGGATCATCTAGCGCTTTTATAGTTCATTTTCTGGATAAGATCGGGTCAGTGTTACATTACATTTTCACTCTCATACATGTATATCAAAATCATGTCAAGCTTTATTTCATTGTCTAGTGTGGTCTACAAAAGTTTAATTACTCATACATGGATCTTTTAAACAAAATAATAATTAACTACATGTACTTGATAAGTTTAAGTTGATATAGATTTATTCTTAGTAAACCAACTTTTTTAAGAGTTTGATAGAGATCGCCAGCTGTTTGTGTTTGTGACAGTTTGTCATATTTATCGGTTTGAGTAAATAAATGGTCAGTTAATCGTACATTTCAGGGCTCGACATAAACTTTTGAAGCCAGTTGTCTGGTCACACCAGGGACCAAAATTTCATATGTCCTGACCCAAAAACATCTTGTCCTGACCATTATATCTTATTTTGCTCAGTACTTTGCAAAATAATGAAATATTAAAAATTGTTCAGATCATAAAGACTTTAATGGGATTGTCAACCACAATTAACGAAAAAAAGAAAAGTTCTAAATTGCCGTAATTTTTCACTGCGCCCCACATGCTGCTGCACTGTCAAAACCATAAGACGCAGAGGGACCACCTCGAAGCTGCATTGCACTCCCATGGACTAGTTTTAACCTTTCCAAGGCGCTAGACCCCAAGGGAGCAGCTAGGGGCCCGGTCTACTCTGCCCTCGCCAAATACCTTATAGACTGTCAGATAACTGACAAGATCTAGGTCATTGGGGGAAGGAGAGCAGACAATCCCCACCCAATTATACAGTCATGAGACTGATTCTTTTAAACCGTGTAATCTTTACACAAATCTGACATAATCCTATTGTAATTGTGTTGGATTTGTGTCACTTTGACACAACTTTGCTTTAGCTTTATTGGGCTTATTGTTCCACCGCCCTTTCTAAATCAGGCCAATGGCATTGACCTGATATTCTTTATTTTAACACATTTTTTAATTTAGTATAACGCTAGATCGCCATTTACATTTCTCAGTTTCTTAATACAACCATATTTTATGGCAGCTTTTATTAAAAGAAGGGACGAGGCTGTCCAGTAAACCGGGTTTGTTGGCTGCATTGCACCGCCTCCCTTGCCCTTCGACACCCCACCCTTTCCCCTTCAAATGCGAAGAGCCATGTCAGACTGGAGTGCACGGTGCAGTGCCTTATACCTTGCAAAACCCTTAATTAGCCCTCTCCGGGGTAATGCCAACTTCTTGGTATTATTGTAGATTTTCTTAATATTGCTATCTTGTTCATTATAGCCAATAATGTACCTTTGTATTTTCCTTAATTTTTGTTAAAAATGCTATTTTATATAGCAAATAAGGTACTTTTGTACTATTTTCTCTTTTGTTATCCCCTATATTTAAGTTATATTGGAGGGATAAGAGCTTTTTGTGTTTTTTTTCATCATTCAAGTATAATTTGGTCTTTTTACCAATTTTATATTTTATCGGAAATATGCCAGTACCTCAAATATCATATTGTTTTATTTTTCTTTCCATTTGTACTTTTATTAGTTTCTATTTACCATGCACTCCCTCTGGTCCAGGGGACAAAACCATCCTAAAATAGTTCTCCTATACAAATTATCTCCCTTAGATCACCCCAGTGGTATTACCCCTGCTGGAAAGTGGAAACCCCCCATTCATTCCTGCCTACACTTCCAAAACTTCCCCTTTTAGCCCCCAGGGTGGTAACTGGAATTTAACTTATAAATAAATGCATATAGTACTGTACATAATGTAAATAATCCTTTTTTATGTATAAAATAGTTGTTTTGTTTAATTTTTAACTGTAAAGTACATGTACATTGTTTTACTTTCAAATTGTTATGTGGCCCTATAAAGGTGACTGTATGGCGACAAGTACGTCATTACCTTTGGATATATAAATATTATTATTAACTTTCTTTTAAATATTGTCTTAACGCCACTCTGGGGGATGTTTCTTCTTCATAGCCCCATTCTCTCTAAGGCCCATACAGACAGGATCTTATGTTGGAGCATTACCGCTATATTCCCTGTCTGCAAGTGTTCAACATTATACCACTCTATAAATATATACTAAATTACAATACACATACAATTATGTACTAAAATACAAATATAAATACAATTTTTACCATTTTTCCTTATAAATTAATGCACTTAAGCAATAGGGATACTATAAAGGGGAGCTATTTTACCAGGCTCTACTTGCATAATTTAATAAAGTTTTAAAAAAACTTTCCACGTTTGTCTATTTTTTTTATATACATTAATACAACCGGTGTAAATTTATGACTTTATATGCATTAATACAACCTTAACATCAGATTTATACTTATCATTAGTCATATAATGTCTGTTAACAAATAGTGGCATTGTTGAACCACTTTGTGGTCTGGAAAACTCCAAAACTATTAATATTATTTTCATTTTAAATAAAGTACACACCTGTGAATTTTTTTTCTAATTTATATAAAACTATAAATAATTTCATATTATAATAACATCAAAAAACACAGATCACAAAGTTAAAAGACTCCAACAACAACTCCATTGCAGCATACACTGAACAATGGGTCTAGTAATGATGATGCCACTTATAATAGTATGTGTTTTCACCATCACTACTTATATAAATTGGGCTATTCTCTTTCTTCCTCTTTCTTTTTATCACAAATAACATCAATAGAATAATAATGATAATAATTATAATGAAAATAACAATATAACACCTTCATGGTAGTTTAACAGTATAAAACAATCATTCTAAATGCAAATAAATTTAAGTACTAATGGATGTAATTATCCTTTTTTTGTTCCATATATTTCCTATCATGAAATTCTACATTGTTTACGTTATAGGTAGTAAACTTAATGTCAAGGCCTTTCATTGTGCAAATTTTTCATCTCAAAACAGATTGACCTACTTGCTTTTGCAAGTTAAGGAATTCGGACCAATCAACGCCATGTTTTTAAAATGCAGTCAGCAAATAGGAAATCTTGTCTCTTAGCGTAGTTTTATATGCATAGATTCTTGAGTATCTTGTTATATTATATATTTCATTGTTAAAGTAAAGTTTTTTTTTAATTTATTAGATTTGTATGCCCCCCTTCAAAGAATAGGGGGTATATTGTTTTGCTCATGTTGGTCCGTCGGTCCGTCCACCAGATGGTTTCTAGATGATAACTCAAGAACGCTTTGGCCTAGGATCATGAAACTTCATAGGTACATTGATCATGAATGGCAGATGACCCCTATTGATTTTCAGTTCACTAAGTCAAAGGTCAAGGTCACAGTGACTCAAAATAGTAAAATGGTTTCCGGATGATAACTCAAGAATGCTTAGGCCTAGGAATATGAAATTTCATAGATACATTGATTATGACTGGCAGATGACCCCGTTTTATTTTCAGGTCACTAGGTCAAAGGTCAAGGTCACAGTGACTCGAAATAGTAAAATGGTTTCCGGATGATAACTCAAGAATGCATACGCCTAGGATCATGAAACTTCATAGGTACATTGATCATGACTGGCAAATGGCCCCTATTGATTTTCAGGTCACTTGGTCAAAGGTCAAGGTCACAGTGACTTTAAACAGTAAAATGGTTTCCTGATGATAACTCAAGAATAATAAGGCCTAGGATCATGAAACTTCATAAGTACATTGATCATGACTGGCAGATGACCCCTATTGATTTTCAGGTCACTAAGTCAAAGGTCAAGGTCACATTGACAAAAAACGTATTCACACAATGACTGCCACTACAACTGACAGCCCATATGGGGGGCATGCATGTTTTTACAAACAGCCCTTGTTATTAAAGCACCGCATCAACGCTGCAAAGTACCCTATTATGTTTATGGCTCAGCCCAGTAAAATTGAGCTGACCATATGGCCTGTTTTCGGCCTTTTTAACGCACAGTATATTATCTATGTTAAGCAGTGTGCTCGGGCAATGGTTTTTAACTGAAGTTCCGAGGGTAGACAACCCCATTAGTTAGTTACATTAAGTAACAATTCTTAAGTTACAACCAATGAAGCTACATGTACAATTAAAAGGTCGACAATAGATCGATTGCCAAAAATTTAATCGGTCGCGTTCTTAAATAAGTATACAGAAATGTACATACACACAGTATACGTATAAATAAATAGAAAAACAAATAATAAAAAAAGAAAGCAAAATACCACTTCCTCTTTATTATTAAACATTGCATATAATAGATATCTGTATGACCCGTGTTATTTTGAAACTTACTTTTAAACTAACTCGCATACATTAAACAAATTTGATTACACTTTGCTATCGTTTTTTTTTAATAAAACAACATTTATTTTACTTTGCTATTGTTAATTTTGTTATTTTCGTGTATAGTTTATTCAAAACAAAACATGAAATGACACATAAAACGTTTTTAAAACAAATACAGTTTAGTTTATCGTAAACGTCTTATTGTAAATAGAAGATAAAGATACTTGGTAAACCATGCCATGCAATGACACTTCAAGTTTGAAGTGAAATGACTAAGGGGAAACATGCATGGTGGAAACACCTGGGGCCCGAAACATCCGACGACAATATTAAATAGATGTTGCTCGTATTTATAATTTGGACACTGTTATAAGTTTTATGTTTAATCAACAACATATTATTTGCATAGTTCTTCCAGGATTCCCAGCTCAATGCAGCGGTTACTCATTTTGTGAATGTTGACCAAAAGCCTTAACACTGTTTATATGTCTCCCGGTCTATACTGGGGAACATATTGTTTTTGCCCTGTCTGTTGGTTTGTTGGTTTGCATCAAAGTTTAACATTGACCATAACTTTTGCGATATTGATATTTGCCACTTGATATTTGACGTGCATGTGTATCTCATGGAGCTGCACATTTTAAGTGGTGAAAGGTCAAGGTCTTTGTTCAAGGTCAAATGTCAATTACATGGGCGACATATTGTTTTACAAACACATCTTGTTGTTTTTTATTCTGAATGTTCACTGTCAATGGAAATATTTTTGCAGAAGGAAACACTACATTATCATGAGTATGCATACATGTATCAATAAAGATAATGGGCATGATTGGGATCCAGAGAGGCAGAAAATCAAAACCCAAAACCATTTTTCTGCCTTTGTGGTATGTTTGTAGTCTTTTTGGTATTCAGCCTTTTTCGTATAACTATGTGTTCTTTTTGGATTGTTCTTAATTTGCAATAATTGGAATAGGTCCGGTTCCAGGTAATTGGGAACGAATGCTGACATATGATTAAGGAGCATTGCTTATTAATAGTTCAAAGTGTTTTTTATCTGATTTTAGTTCCTCGTTTCCATCGGTCAGGTTTTTTTCTGCCAATCAACAGAGGACAAGAGGTCGTCCTGTGTATGTAATTTCTCGAGAACAGCTGGAATTCTTCATTGAAGCTGGCTTTACAAGACGACAAATGGCAGATCTTCTGCATGTGTCTGACTCATCGGTCAAGCGAAGGCTTAGGTATAGTGCATAATATTTGAAATTTGAAAGAAATATTTACATGAAGTTTCTCCTGTTACCTAAGAAAGTTTATAATGATTACCTGTAAGCACCCTTCATTTCACAAATTTCCCAGATAATCTGAAGGCCTGTGTCACTGCATCATGTTAGTTGTTTGTGGTAAAAAAAATATAATTATAGATTTAAAATAGAGATTTAAAAACATACTTTTGTGTTTCATTATATTTTTGGTTTAAATTCCCCTATTTGGATAAATAATGCATAATTTCCACCTGCTTGAGGGTACAGGTACTGTTCCCCAAAAACAGAGAGTCCCCTGATATAGACACAGATTGAGTAGTTCAGTTTGTGATTGTGCATTAAACCATGGTTTGAGTCTAATGTTTTGTCACTTATTTCATAATTTATGGTCTTATTAAACCCTTTTTATTGATCAATGAATTATTGTGTGCATGTCTGGTTGGTGAACTTGGATAAGATCAAACCTTTTTTGATAAATTCGACAAGATTTATTTACAAAGAAATGGTTTAACTAGTTTTAAGTAAATTTAATAGTTTTGGTTATAGTTAAATATGTCTACAGTCTTGACGCTAACCCCTAGCCCGACAGCCCGGGGCTAGTGATATGTAATTTTGGCTATTAAAATTTCCAGATTCAAATAATCGGGCTAGTGGGTATTTTAATCTGTTCTATAAATGCATAAAGATTTGGGCTAGTTGTTCAACAATGCTAAAGTGAAGATTGTGTCTATCATTATTCAAATGCAATTTGCATGATACACATGTGAGAAAACCAGCTGAAAGCCTGCTGAATTTGTTTCAGATCCTTTGGTCTAAAGCTGAGGCAGACATACTCGGTGCTGTCAAATAATGCATTAGATGATCTTGTAGGAGAAGTGACCCAAGGGAACCCGTCCCTTGGTCAGAGAATGGTTCAAGGCCTGCTGCAGAGCCGAGGACATAGAGTTCAGAGGCAGAGAGTTGCTGACAGCCTAATACGAGTTGATGCCGCAGCAGTGGCTTTGAGATGGTGTCATTCCATAAGACGACGGGTCTACAAGGTTGCAGCACCAAATTCATTGTGGCATATTGATGGAAACCACAAGTTAATCAGGTTAAAACAGCTAACGTTTAATAACCGTTTCCCACTCAGAAGAAAAAAGAAAATCACTTTGTGCAAACAGCATAAAACCAAAACAGCCTTCGAGTAACTCGCAGTCTGTTCAGGTTTTATGCTGTTTGCTGCTCATCAGTATCTCAGGGTTGGAAATGAAACCTTTAAAACTTGAATACATTTAAAAAGATATTTAATTATATGTAACTTTCTAAGAGACTACAAATGCGTCAAAATACATATCTAAGTGATAAAGGGTTAAATGAGGCATAGATCATAGAACGTAATATTATTAGAGTATTTGTTTACCACTTAGCCACAATCTGCTTATATGAAACACCTTATACAGGTATTACAATTTTATTTAGTTTTAACACTGTGTTCTACATCTTGACAAGTTGGAGTCTATGGCAATCAATTTGCTTAAGTGAAGGGAGAATTTTGTATTTAATATGGGGAAAAAATATATATATTTTGCTGGGGGAATGGGGCCTTATTTCAGCTAAAAAAAAGTCAGTCCTCCATTAGAAATATTGAGTATTGCAAGGTTATTGTTAAGGAAAATTTAAGAGTAATATTCTCAAGTTTTGTTCTCCAAACTTCCAACAAAGCAGGCTTGGAAGCATCAAAACCTTCATTTTTAGCTCGACTTTTATATATGAAATATAAATAGTGGAGCTATCCTACTCACCCCGGCGTCGGCGTGAGCGTCTGCGTCCGCTTGCAAATGTTAAAGTTTTCGAACTACCTCAAATATTTTCATTCTCCCTTCACATATTGCTTTAATATTTTGCATACTTCTTTACCAACATGACCCTCAACCTATAAACAATAGCAGACAAATCTATCAAGCATTTTGTCATAATTATGGCCCCTTTTCCACTTAAAATATGCATCAAATGTTAAAGTTTGCGTACTACCCCAAATATTTCCTATGTCCTTTAACATATTGCTTTTATATTTTGCATACTTCTTTACCAACATGACCCCAATCTATAAACAAGAGCAGACAACTGTATCAAGCATTTTGACAGAATTATTGCCCCTTTTATACTTAGATTGATCAATAATTTGCGTACCACCTCAAATATTTTCTATGTCGTTTGACATATTGCTTTCATATTTTGCATACTTCTTTATCAACATGATCCCAATCTATAAACAAGAGCAGGCAACTGTATCAAGCATCTTGACAGAATTATGGCGCCTTTTATACTTAGATAATTGAACACTTTGCTAAAATTGCCATAACTTCTTTATTTATGATCACATTTGATTCATACTTTGACAAAACAACACTTACCTGACATACCACAATGCACTCCACCCAAACCATCCCCCATGCTCCACCCCAGAATGTAACATTATGAACACATGGGATGACTGACACAGTGTGTCCAAATATTAACTTACAACGAAAAATCTTAACAAAGGGGTTTGTCGCGCAAAACGTTTTGTTATATATTTCTCTGCATAGAAATCGTATTGCAATATATATATATATATATATATATATATATATATATATATATATATATATATATATTGTGGCAACTAAAAGATATTGTTGCAACTAACAGTATCATTATAAGCGCAAGTGCTTGCATTAATTGGTTATCATTGCAATAGCACATAATTTCATTCATTTCAGGCCTTGAAATGCAATAGAGCACCCATATTAATTTAGATAATTATTTAAGTATGTTAATGTGTCAATGTTTTACATGCAAAATACCAGGGGCTTCTGCCCTGTACGTGCTTAAGTCATTTCTATAAAATTTTGCAATACTGCTAAACTGTATGACAATACGAGGCACAGCATTACAATTTAGTATAGCCAGTCTTATTGATTTGTCGGGATTTGTATAATCGTTGCCGGACTTATGTTTATTACATAAAGCTTAAACTTGCTACATATCTATGTTAAATTGAATGACACAATCTAATACTGTTTACAGACCAAAAATGTCCGCCAAAATTAGAAACGGCCACCAAAATAAACAATTTTTAACTGTTATGTGGTAGAAAGAAGTCAATTTTACCTACAGCATTACAATGAAGGGATTTAAATAAAGCATAATGGAAACATTTATGATAGATTAAATGAATTCGTCCAAGTTTAAGAATTATATTGCCGACATTCTATATGTTTTATGCTATGTTGTTGATATATAATTATAGCTAATTCCAAAACGAAGTAAGCGCTCGTTTACGCACGTACACACACACAACTGGGAAACAATTATTGTACAAAACGCAATTTTATTTATATTTCAGGATCAACTGCATCTGTCAACGGGGTTAAGCTACAGCCGAATGACGTGCTGATGTGGCTGACGGGATCAGTGGGCTTCCATAAAGTTATTGATGTGGAATTTGGGGACACGCTTCGGGTTAACACATGTGCCCTGGTGTTGACGCTGGCTGAAGTGCCACGCGAAGTTGAAGATGTTGTGCAACATTACTCCGAACTGCTCATCAATAGCCAGACATTTCAAGCGGAATAATTTCCCAAGATAGTTTAATACATCATGACTCATTAGGAAATTGTGTTATATTCCTTTTCATGGGTATATATGGAACGGTATTTCGGTAAAAATCATTCGTGGTGAATATTTACATTATGACTGATGTTAATTCTAATATGCTTCATGACAATTCCAAACATGCCGGTTGTCTATTCGTTTATACTTTATGATTGTGGCAACATTACATCATTGATGGTGAATATATACATTATTCCTGATGTTAATTCTAATATGCTTCATGAAAATTCGAACATGCTTGTTGTCTTTTCGGTTATACTTGATGATTGTTGCAACATGCTTGGTGACTTTCCAATGTTTGTGTGTTCATTATTCCTGTAACCAGTCATAATCGGATATGCCACTAAGCGTCATTAACAACGGCAGTTAGCAACAGACAGTAAACATAATGTAACTACGCAGAATGCAAGTGACAAAATTATGACAGCAGTTGGCGCACGTTTATTTTCCGTATGTTAAATAAATGAAAAAAGAGAAAACATACGATCCATTTTGACCACTTTACTGAAAAAGCTGAGTTAGTTCCCTTTGTTTAATAATCTCCATTAAGATTCATTATTTAAGCGTAACTTGCCCTCATCAATGTCGATATTATTAACTAGTTATATAATTTTCCGCCGAAAAACGTTGAATAAACTTCATTCAGATTTTTGAAAATAATGTCTATTTTTGCGTTAAAATCGCTTTGTATTTTGATTGATTTTGTCGATGGTATAAGATTTTGCTGCACAAAATTGGTAGCAGTTTGAAGGAAAACCACCCTTTTAAGCAAATATGTAAACATTTTCAATGTGGCACTCTTCGTTTAGTCAAATTTGAGTTTAATGCTAGGGGTTCCACATTTTTCAAACTGAAGCCTCTACATGAACCTTAAACTAAATGCGTTTATAATTGCCATTAAGACCAGTAGGCCTGCACAAAAAAATACTGCCGTGAATGTTTTTTATATTTGTAAGTTGCAGTCGGTACTCAAGAAAATATACATGTATTTTATTCAGGACATTACGGAGCCGATGTGTTGGTGGAGCTGGTTTTGACATCCGACGCACATATTTATGAATGAAACGCTTCATGAACGTTGACGTCGCTCTTGGTTACTAGAAAAATTCCCACGCACGGATTTCAACCGTCATTGTTTACAATCAATTAAGTGCACAAGTACTCGAATGGGTATAGCGGTTTTTTTTAGGTATATGTACAGCGCGTGTGCCGGGAAAACAGGGCTTAATGTATTTTTTTGTTCAGCTCTATAATGTTTATATCAAAACTGTATGAAAAATGTCGGTGAACATTAATCCGGTGTTTATTTTTGAAAATATTGATGCGTTCATTAATTATGGCTCTAAAACGGAGTATTAATCCGCATATAAAAAACACCGGGCGTATTGCATATTAGTTCGGAGACATGAAACTATTCAAAAGAAAGAAATAAGAGGACAGACCGACATGAGCAAAGCAATATACCCCCTCTTCTTCGAAGGGGGGCATAAAAAAGAGTAAAACAAAAACAAAACAACAATTAGCACCCTCATGTTCCTCTAAGAAAATGCTTCATTTTGAATATAAACATGACATATATAGATTATGATATTACAGAGTTATGTTATTAATAACTTACTGGCAGTTGACCACAGAACAGTTAACACTAATTAGTTCTGCTGATACGCCGATGGCTAAAATCTAGCCGTCCTGGGAGTAACTGAGTAGGACTGTATGTACACATATCAAAATAATGACACCCTATTGGGAAAAGATGCAAGCAATTTATCAATGTTATGTCTCCTTTATGGATGGATGTTATAAACTACACTAAATATTGACTGGTAAAGCAGTACATTGTACTGAAATCAAAGTTGCCATGGAAACAGTTTCATTGAACTGTTCATTTGATACAACAAAACACAGTTGGTACACTTGGCTCATCTAAAGATCAAACAACAGGCTCTCCAGTGCATTAGAAAATTACATGTATATTGGCATAAACACAATAGCTGTATTTAATTAGATGCATTCCACTTCTTTTATGTACAAATATTTATGAACAAAGTCCCACATATTTATTTGCATTGTTTTATAAGTAGTCTTAAACAGATTTTGACTTTGGTACGATTGTTGGACATTTTGGATAGTAAAATAATTGAACATACGAAAAAATTAGGAGAAACAAAATTTGGATAAGAAAGACACAAATGAACAATAATATGAAAGAAAAAAAATTAAGTTTGGAAAAATGTTCTTTTTTTTTTGGAATGCTACATCTTTTTACACTGCAATGTGATTGAGAAAACAAAGTGGTGTGATGCATATTGCTACATGTTATTGTAATTTATTCCAAACAGCAATACCAAATATGCCCTCTTGATAAAACAAAAAAAACAAAAAAAAAATTGGGGGGGGGGGGCGTGGGAGGATAAGGGTGAGAGGGGGTATAATTCGGGATGAAGTAATTAATTTAATAAGATGTTTAAAAAAAAATGTTATGGGGTGAGATGGGGTGGGGGCGGACGTTGACCTTTGACAAAGTGACCTGAAAATCAATAGGGGTCATCTGCAAGTCATGATCAATCGTGACCTTGACCTTTAACCTAGTGACCTGAAAATCAATAGGGGTCATCTGCGAGTCATGATCAATCTACCCATGAAGTTTCATGATCCTAAGCGTATGCGTTCTTGAGTTATCATCCGAAAACCATTTTACTATTTCAGGTCACCGTGACCTTGACCTTTGACCTAGTGACCTCAAAATCAATAGGAGTCATCTGCGAGTCATGATCAATCTACCTATGAAGTTTCATGATCCTAGGCGTATGCGTTCTTGAGTTATCATCCGACAACCTTCTGGTGGACGGACCGACCGACCGACCGACATGAGCAAAGCAATATACCCCCTCTTCTTCGAAGGGGGGCATAAATATTTTTCGAAACCTAAACGCTAAGTGTGACGGACGGACAGACGGACAGTGCGATCACTATATGCCGCCCTTCGGGGGCATAAAACGTTGTTCCCGGAAATTATTTCGCAGGCACAAGCAAATCGTAGTACACGTAAAGGTAAAATATTTATGAATGAAATGTACATGAGCGTCAAGGTGCACGTTTTATAGTTTATTATAGTCTCATCCAATATTTACAATTTTCACAATGCATATATAAAACATAAAGCTATAGATACAACATTGGCCATTCATGAAAGGAATTATAAGAGACTTATTCAACGCTTATCAATGTACGTTACATGACTATCATGACTATACATGGTAAAAACTACATTACCACCACCGACCCTATCAAGAATGCCATACACTTCCAATATAGTGCCAGTCATTACAAAATGCATTATTGCGCAAACAATTACACATCTTAAAAGATCTTCCAATTACCATGGTCATTCCTTGATTAAGATGAATCATGGTGATAATATAAATCTCCAATGTAATATCAACTTAAAATCAGTTTTCAAAATGTATTAAGTAAAATTGCTAGCCATACGTAAGCTTGAAGGGAAGTAACTCGAACCATATTGCCAACCATTTTTAAGCCCTAAAGAGTTACCTTTCTTCAACTTCATTCAAATGTTTTAGCAATCAATTTTAGTTCATTGTTATAGTCCCAGTCTATATACAATGTATTGTACAAATGTCTTTCAACATTCATAAAATAGATACATTGCATTCTATATGACCGTTCAACAAAAGACTTATAAGGGACCTTAATGTACATACATGTTATTCATTATTTACACTGATAAAAACATCAGTAAATGATACAGTGTCACCTATGTACTTTTAAAATGTATTAAAACTAATACATGACTATTTTTATGCAATAATACAAAAGTATATTACATGTTTAGATATAATAGTTTTAAAAACAGATTATAACCTGCACTATACTATACACGTCTTATTAACAGAATAAAATTTGTGTAAGAAATGTTGAGAATGCTGCTACTCTAAATAATATCCAGAATTTAGAAATTCTAAATTTAATAAATACAATACATCTTTGCATGCGGACTCGCAATTGGTGGTTACATATTTTAAAAGTGAAATAGTGGTTGGAATAGCATTCATACTCCAACTGAACATTCAGCATAAGATCTTAATGTGCATACTCACTAACAATACTGGTCTTTTAATGGTACTTCGGTGTAGAAAATATTGACGGTTGCAATCTATGTGGGGTCTGAGTTTTAATATATATATATATATATATATATATATATATATATATGATCAAAATGTGTGATTTTGACCTTTGTGTGTGACTTTGACCATGACCCTAGCAACCTGGATCTTATATTTGAAACTCAGCTAGATAATTGAGAACAATTGTGACAGTTATAACAGAATTCCTTGATGCATAGTAAAGGAATTACCAATCAATGAATAATTCCTCAAATTTGTGACCTTTGACCTCAATGTGTGACCTTGACCTTAGCCCCTATGATTATGGGTGTTGAATGTGAAACAACCCCAGATGATTGGAATAACTATAGAAAGTTGCATGGCTCTGGCTCATGTGTTAATGAAGATAAAGCTCTAAGCTTCTATCAAAAAGCATTTTTTTCAAGATACAAAGGGCCATGACCTTAGCCCCTAGAATTATGGATGTTGAATGTGAAGCACCCCTAGATGATTGAGAACAACTATGGCAAGTTTCATGGCTCTGGCTCATGTGTTAGTGAAGATAAAGCTCTAAGATTATATTAAAAAGCATTTTTTTCAAGATACAAAGTGCACATCATCCTCTTATCCATATAATATACTCATACCAAGTTTCAATGAAATCCGCTAAAGCACTAACAAGATATGGCTCTGGACACAAAAGTGCCGGACGGACGGAAGGACGGACAAACAGCGCCAAAACAATATCCCTCCGCCTATTACTGGGGATAACAAATGCCTACGAAATGTTCACGACTTAAGTAAGGCTAACGGGTGTATACTTAAAATACAATATTTAAATGGTTCACTTTTTTGCAAATAGGACTAGATGGTGAATTATAAAAAACATTTATTAGAAATAAGATGGTAACATTTCAAACAATGTACAAAGCAAACAAGGGACACAATTGTCACAAAACCAGGTTTTCATTGTGAAAAAAAAATCTGATAAAGGGAGAAAACTCAAACTGAACTTTTGAAATGACCAAAAAAAATAAACCCCCTTTGTAAGTTTTTTTTTTTTTTTAAATCTATTTTTAGTCGTGGCGACCTTGACATTGGAGATATTGACGTGATTCTTTCGTGGGACACACCGTCCCATGATGGTGAACAAATGTGCCAAATGATTTTAAAATCTCACAATGAATGACATAGTTATGGCCAGGACAAGCTCATTTATGGCCATTTTTGACCTTTGAACTCAAAGTGTGACCTTGACCTTTGAGATATCGACGTTATTATTTCGCGCGACACACCGTCCAATGATGGTGAACAAATGTGCCGAATGATTTTAAAATCTGACGATGAACGACATAGTTATGGCTCGGACAAGCTCATTTATGGCCATTTTTGACCTTTGAACTCAAAGTGTGACCTTGACCTTGGAGATATCGATGTAATTATTTCGCGCGACACACCGTCCAATGATGGTGAACAAATGTGCCAAATGATTTTAAATCTGACAATGAACGACATAGTTATGGCCCGGACAAGCTTATTCCGCCAGCCCGCCAGCCAGCCAGCCAGCCCGCCAGCCCGCCCGCATTCGCCAATCTAATAACCAGTTTTTTCCTTCGGAAAACCTGGTTAAAAATACAATTTCATGTTATGGTACAATTCTGCATTAACATGTTATACAATTTAACAACCGACGTTTAAACATGTGTTCAATTTAGGAACTAATCAGAACACAGAGCCCACTACTTACAACTAATAAAGAAAAAAAAATGAAATTAAGCATTCTACTAAAACTGAATTAAGAGTGAAGGTAGGTAACAACAATTTTTCATTTCAGAAACTACAGAAGTGAACTGCCAATAACGATTATACAATGATTTAGTGACAATTGTTTTGCTCTATGGGACATATATATCTGAACTAGTTTTATGCAGGTGAAGTGTACCTGAACAGTTTTAAAAGATAACAGTGAAAATAAGGGACATTCTGCTATATACAACACAGGATTAATTTGTACCTGTATTTAAATTAGTATAAACATGCATTTTAAACATACTGTTCTTTGAGTAGTACATCATAATGTAGCCTAGATATTAGTATACATGTATAAATTTCATAGATAAACAACACACACACTAGGCCACCATGCCACTTTAAGGATTAGAAGATGCAAGATACAACCTTTTATTTATAATATGTATATAGTACTAATAAAAGTAAAAAATATCTATGTTCATGTTTAGCTATGGACGGACCACAAACTGATTATAACAAAATATCTAATATTAAGCTTTTTTTTCCTGTGTACATGCTATTATTAAGGAAAACCTTGCACATTGCCTTTAAATAACTTTCTTTACCAGACCTGAAAATTGAAATATTAACACACTGACCAACTAAGCAATTTTTGAAAACAGGTTGAAATTTGCAAGCCACAAAGGGATTCCACAGATCTCCCAATTCCTATGAGTGCTCTACTGCAGCTAACCAGGCAGTAAACGGTTCTTCATACATAAGCTTTATAACCAGTTCATAAAACTTGCAGCACAAACACAATGAAATTTAAAACATCTGATATCTTAAGACCCGTCAGGGCTCTAAAAAGACAAAATTAAGACACACATTAATTTTTTGATTGTACATAGTTGGATTCCAGATGATGCTTTTGTAGAGAGCTGGAGTTGCCATTTCAGGTTCTAGGACCACATCTTTTCAAGTTTCAAGTGTTTAACTCTCTTGTTTTATACTGTAAGGCAAAGTCAGGAAATCATATTGCTCACAGGAAACTTGAATGCATTCATGTCTTTCCTTCCAATAGAATATCTTTGATTTCACAACCATTGATGGACTCTGAAAATATAATTTGACAATTGTTAAGGACTCTCTATTATACCATTACAAATGTTTAAATTAATGTATAAAAACAAATTTAGTTGAACATGATTGTTTACAACTGTTTTACAATTGTTTGTTGAAATGTTTTATGACAATTTACAACATTTTACACTATTTTGAGTGTCAGTAATACAGTCCACCAGAACAATGTATAAAAGAGAGTTGTTTAAAATGTGACAATCTTATTGAGATAAAATGACTGAATGGATAAATACAAAAAAAGATAATATAACTTAAACTAATAAGATATTTTAGAGTAAGCGCAATAAACTCAATGTTGGAAAGTAGAAATTGTTAATTTTTTTGCAAATAGCCATTGGGAAATATGCTTCCCCTGGTTATAGTTAACATGCATACTCAATTTGAACACCATGTCTTATATCTCTGAAAAAATACAGACATAAACTGCCTAATAGAAATTGGAATGTCCTGATTAAAGCTATACTGTTTTACTATTAATTAAAGCTAATGTTTATGTTAATGTTTATTTAAAGTTAATTAAATACAGTGTCTTTATGTTGCCAAAAATTTGCTCATAATATCATTATAATTATTGTCTTAAACCTAGTTATATCAATTTATTACATACTATTTTATTTTTACTGTGTTTTAATATTGTAGCCGGTATAGTTTAATTGCTTAAGTTTCATACGGCATTTTTATTTATATCACACAATTTTAGATTATTAATCCTTTAAGTAATGCTGCATAATAGTATCAATCACTCTTATATTTTATCAATTGAATGTACATAAATATGTTTTGTACAACGCCATTGAGTATAATTATATAAATAGGTGTTTAATCAAATTAGCAAGTTTCAAGTTGCAAAGCTAAAACATAGTCCCACACAGATTTAAAGCAGGGCTTTGGGATAACAAATAAAACTCGAAACAGGCAGCAACTGGGTAATCCACAACAGGAACAACTAGGCCGAGAAAAAAATTGTTTTCAAAAGCCGACGGACCCTTTTTGTGTGCGGAGCAGACCCTAAGCATTTTATTGCCGTTTGAAATAAAAAGTACTTGTTTTTTTTATTTCTTTTTTACATTTTATCATATCTCAAAAACATAATTTGGCCAACTTCTTAGTATATGGAAAGAATGTTATATAGGCAATTGGGAGATTTTTGTCTCTGGATATCTTTGTTTCAGTAGGAATAGCTTGTGTATAAAATAAAAATCATTTAAAAAAGGAAATGCCAACCTACCTACTCTAAATCATATTGAAATATTTGTTTTGCAATATTAGTGGAAACAAACAAATTTTGTACGCACTAGTAAAATTAACATTATTGTGCAGTTTTTAACCACTATTGTCACAATTAATTTAGTCCACATATTATCAAGATAATGAGAACCGTTTTCAAAAATGAGCTATGAAAACAAACACTTAGTTACTACACATGTAATTCTAAAAGGTAAATTGTATACGCACTAGTACAATTAACATTACAATGCAGTTTTTAACCACTATTGTCACAATAAGAAAAGAATTCATGTAGTCCAAATATTTTCAAGATAATTATTACCATTTATGATAAAGTGCTATGAACACAAACACTTAGTGACTATACATGTAATCCTTAAAGGTAAATTGTCAACAAGAGACTCTTTTAGTTTGTAAGGAACATAAAAAAAATGCATTTTTGTATCCTGCAACATTGTTTGCAAAATTTAAAACAGTCTGACAGAATTTTGACTCCGACTTAACAAACGCATCTCAATTGTCAAAATCTACAGTAACAGGAAACAGTTTTGATGCAATGTATTTTACAGTTGAATAGTGTTGTTGAAGATGGATCCTTGTTATACCCCGTTATAAATAAAGGCATAATTTGAATAAATGATTATTCAGGGCCCTTAATCTATCAAATCTGCGGCTGAATTTCGGCCGCAGTCCCCCACCTGAAAAGTATATAAAAATTCCCCCTGATTAATTGTTTTTATATATTTTAAAGATGTGTATCATGATTATTATATCTCAATTCTATTTCAATTTAATCTTGTTAAACATACTTAATTATGAGAAAAGAAATGAATATAGTGCAAACATGTACAAATGTAATAATTAGAGAGTAGTAAAAAAATCCCCCAAAAATGGAAACGCCGCAAAAATTCCCCCTCATGAGGGTAGCGACCCGCTTCCCCTAAAATGGATTGAGGGCCCTGGATATAAAAACTGGTAGTGGTATCAAATGTTCTTGTCGCCGTGACGTAGTGGATATGGTGTCCACCTAGCGATTATGAGGTCAAGGGTTGGAACCCCTCTGTGGGAGCGTTCTTTAGATCTCCCCCATTGAAACCCAGGAAACAGACTCGAGAGTGTTTCAAATATTCCTTACTTTTAGGCTTTCTATGCAATCGAGCTTAAATAAATAGGTTTAAAAAAAAATTGTTGTCAGGCTGACTGACAGTCTTTCATCTACACATTTTTTTTTCAATTTAAACTGTACAGTTGTTTGCTTGAATTTGTTTTCTGCAATTTGGGCCCGATGAATTTACATGTACATGATACCCCACCAATGTCAACATGATTTAACTTAATTTTGACAATGGTACATGTATGTTAAATCACCTGGTTGTCACTATTGTTTCCAAAATTAATTGTATCGCGGGCATCAATTATTATCATGACCATAACAAAGGGTAAACGCAGATCTAGTACTTAATCTAGAATATAATTTAACCAGTATAAACAAGATTATTTACAATAAAGACTTCATTTGTCGATATCGTGATACATAAAAAACAATATCATAGCGTAAGTTCGACACACTTTCTTATAAACTTTATGTAGGAATGTTAATCGATAAATGATTATGTAAGTATACCTTAATTGTCGTCATCCTTGTGTCCGAAGATTAAAATTACCAAACTCATGATCTGAAAAGTTGTTTACAGTATCCAGGTCACATAACCCCAAACCGGAACTCCTGTTTTTAGGGGGGCAGGTATAAAACCCGGAACTATCCGGAAATCTTTATGGTAAAACCCGGAACCGATATAAATGGTTATAACTTCATTATTATTCGTCCGATATTAATTATAATGGTACCGTTGTAAAGAAGATCCTTTACAGATTCTAACCATATCAAAATATTTTATGGCAGGGTCGTAGTCGGCCTGTAAATCGCGGACAAAGTCGGCCTGTTTTAACGTTTTTTTTTACACACGCAAATGCCGAAAAGAAAACCCGGAACCGATATAAATGGTTATAACTTCATTATTATTCGTCCGATATTAATTATAATGGTACCGTTGTAAAGAAGATCCCCTACAGATTCTAACCATATCAAAATATTTTATGGCAGGGTCGTAGTCGGCCTGCAAATCGCGGACAAAGTCGGCCTGTTTTAACGTTTTTTTTTACACACGCAAATGCCGAGAAGAAAACCCGGAACCGATATAAATGGTTATAACTTCATTATTATTCGTCCGATATTAATTATAATGGTACTGTTGTAAAGAAGATCCTCTACAGATTCTAACCATATCAAAATATTTTATGGCAGGGTCGTAGACGGCCTGTAGATCGCGGACAAAGTCGGCCTGTTTTAACGGTTTTTTTTACACACGCAAATGCCGAGAAGAAAACCCGGAACCGATATAAATGGTTATAACTTCATTATTATTCGTCCGATATTAATTATAATGGTACCGTTGTAAAGAAGATCCTATACAAATTCTAACCATATCAAAATATTTTATGGCAGGGTCGTAGTCGGCCTGCAAATCGCGGACAAAGTCGGCCTGTTTTAACGTTTTTTTTACACACGCAAATGCCGAGAAGAAAACCCGGAACCGATATAAATGGTTATAACTTCATTATTATTCGTCCGATATTAATTATAATGGTACCGTTGTAAAGAAGATCCTCTACAGATTCTAACCATATCAAAATATTTTATGGCAAGGTCGTAGTCGGCCTGTAAATCGCGGACAAAGTCGGCCTGTTTTAACGGGGTTTTTTACACACGCAAATGCCGTAAAGAAAACCCGGAACCGATATAAATGGTTATAAATGCATTATTATTCGTCCGATATTAATTATAATGGTACCGTTGTAAAGAAGATCCTCTACATTTTCTAACCATATGAAAATATTTTATGGCAGGATCGTAGTCGGCCTGTAAATCGCGGACAAAGTCGGCCTGTTTTAACGGTTTTTTTACACACGCAAATGCCGTAAAGAAAACCAGGAACCGATATAAATGGTTATAAATGCATTATTATTCGTCCGATATTAATTGTAATGGTACCGTTGTAAAGAAGTTCCTCTACAGTTTCTAATAATAGATAAAATAGTTTATGGCAGGGTCAGAGTCTGCCTGCAAATCGCGGACAAAGTCGGCCTGTTTTAACGGGGGTTTTTTACACACGCAAATGCCGTAAAGAAAACCCTGAAAAGGAAAAAGGGAATTATAAAAACATTATTATTAATTCGATATTAATTATAATGGTATCGTTGCAAAGAAGAACCTCCACAGTTTCTAACCATGTTAAAATATTTTATGGCAGGGTCAGTGCCAACCTGTAAATCGCGGTCAAAATTGACCGAAAAATACCGTTTTGTTTTTGTACACAAAACAATGTCTTGAGGAAAACACGTAAAAGCTAAAAGGGGCTATAAAAGCATCCTTTTTCTAACCGACCATACATTTTTGGTACCGTTGTTATGGTTTTCTTCCACTGGTTCTAAATATGAATATAAAAAGAACTATGCGCGTCCCATTGAACGTTGAGTTAAGCGAGAGTTGAGAATTAAATTACACATTCATTGTTTCATTATTTCTTTTTTAAATTGAAATGATTAAAAAATTAAGTCAGAAAACCAGCTTTTCTGCATTAAATGACCTTTAACAAAACGCCATCAGACCCGAATGAATACACGTCATTTATTCCAAGCAGGTAAATAACAAATACTATAATAAAACAGGGGAAGTCTACACTGTGTATAAGCAACCTGCTGTGGGTATCGTATCAGCTCAATACACAGGAACATGGTCATAATGGCTACTGTACTGGAAAAATTGGATTTACAGTCAAAATAACCAATTTCGTTTAAGTCTATACTGTGTATTAGCAACTTGCTGTGGTGATCTTATCAGCTCAATACACAGGAACATGGCTACTGTACGGAAAAAATGGATTTACAGCCAAAATAACTGATTTCATTTATTGCTGAAGTGGTGTGTATTTAAATTAACAACGAGCATTGATCCACCTCACCGTTGCACATTATATTAAATTAATTAATTTAATGAACTAATTAAAGGCGGCGCTAATAAAGTGTGAAGGTGGAAATTAAGAAATAAGATATATTTTCGCATGACACTGAATACACACGATACCTGGATAAAATATAAATAAGACACATTTGAATCTTTCATTTCTCCAACAAAATAGCACGTAGTCACATATATAAGATAGCTTAAAGACCAGAAAACAATATAAGTTAGACACATTTGCATCTTACATATCTTAAAAAAAACAAACATGTGAATCTAAAGCAATACATTTATTACTGACACTACCTATTCTATATGTTGGCGGACAGCATAAGTTCAAAGAAGGAACCACAATTAAATAAGATCCATTTTCGAATGATAATGATTGTATAGCAAGAAGTCATATATTAATTCTAGCTAAACTTGCATTAGTTAAAATAATTGTGTTCATTAAGTTCACATCAATCTGTTCTGTAAAAAGAGATAGAACAGATTAAAGACGGCGCTAATAAAGTGTGAAAGTGCGCGTGCCTTTGAACGTTGAGTTAAGCGAGAGGTGCGAATGAAATTACACATAATTAAAAACTGATACTATTGTGTCACCTTGCATTGTGCTAACATCAATAACTCAAAAGTGTCTCGATGCTCGCGCAATAAATGGTTTTAATGGAACCATTAAAATCGCTATTATTAATACAAAGCACATTAACTAAAATTCATGCTGCAATTTCTATTTAAGAGTTTCACGTCAATTAGAAAAACTTAAAACATTTACATCAATTTACGTATAAGATGATAAACAGCATGAAGTGCTTTTCGGTTGGTACATTGCCGATATATTTATAACTTGCTACCAGTTGATTATAACTATATATTTTATTTGATATTTTACATGACTGTCTTAGTCCTCTAAGCCGAAATGATCCGTAAACTAAAAAAGTTTCTATGTGTCGTATTACTTAAACTAAATTTTGATTCACATCGTGCATCGAATCATTTCTGTCGGTCATGTCGGTTGATATTCATTATTTTTCTGGGATTGTTTTAGTATGATGCTGCTGCCTTTGCAAATATAACAGAATAGTTTATTTTTGACTTAAGCATGTGAAGCTCATCGTTATTAACATACATATAAATAACAGCATGCGTTGAAGTACACACAAAAACACACATAATTTTAAAGAATAAATAATCTAAATAAACACGAAATATATTTCGTGAACATATTTCGTGAGAATGGTACATGGATGGGTTTAATACACAGTGGTCACACAATGTTATGCATATAGGTTTACAAAAATATAGATACAGTTACATATTTCTGACCTTATTTTTTTTGTGAAAAATGTACTTCTATTTAACACTACATATATATGACATTTTCTCTTATTTTAAAGCATGTTAAACAATACATGGCTAGCTTTCTTAATACAGTTTTGTTTGTGCTATTAAGTAGTTTAATAAACATGAACATATTCGGTCGGATTCTATAATATTTCGGAATTAATGCATTCCTAACATCATTATAATAAGGACATTTAAGAACAAAGTGAAATTCATCCTCGATGTCATTTAGGTTACATAATATACATTTGCGTTGATCTCTGTCAATAAGTGTATATTCAGTTATTATCCTTTATAAAAGTGCGGCTCGTGTGAATTTGTGAATAGCAGAAGCATTTGTCTGCTTAATTAAGATCCGTGTTAGTGTTCGTGTGTCGTATGAATAGATATCGTTGCAGGAAATTACAATGATCCGTAAATTTAAGATCTGTACAGTATTGACGAAATCAGAATGAAGTATCTGGCTTATTTGGTATTTTTCCACACATGTTTTTCTTAACTTTTATTTAATTTAAATCCGTTTATAGGAACTCTCTATATATATATAGCGAGAAATTGAGTGCTTTTCGGTCTTCAGAGGAAAAGCATTTCGGTCGGTATATTGCCGATATTTATCCAATTTTGTAGTATAGACATACAATCATATAACCATTAATTAACTAATTAAACCCGTTAACACACTCTAGAAACGATATATTGCATATATATAGCGAGAAATTGAGTGTATTTTCGGTGCTTTTCGGTGCTATTCGATGCTTTTCGGTACTTTGCGGTGATTGTATGCACCCGTAAATAACTATGTATAGACATCGTGAACAATACATAGTGAGCAATCTACCCATATATACAATATATAATCATATCATAATATATATATATATATATATATATATATATATATATATATATATATATATATATATATATATATATATATATATATATATATATATATATATATATATATATATATATGTACTGTGCACGGTACTTACCGAAAAGAAAGGCGCAACTTCAAAAACGTCCCTCTCGTACATAAACTGGAGCGTTTTATATCCAGAATACGAGAACACTGTGTACGATCCCTTACACAAATAATCAGACAAGTACTTTGTCTGGCTATGTCCCACTACTAAAGGCATTGTTAGTAAATAAAATCAAACACAACAATTCGAGCACAAGGTCAATTAACACACTTTATATCAACACCGATTCATAAAACGTTTATATGATTTATATCGTGATCAAAGCTAGACTTGTATTGCAGTTATGATTTTTTTCTTAACAAAAAACTTCTTATTTAAGTATTCGGATCGGAACGGTTTGACAACAAGCTGTATATCTACCCAAGACCCAAATCTTCGATTGACAGTAAGTAAGAACAACATGCCAAGAGCAGATATACAAGGGTGGCACTAACCTGTGATCGCGACCATTGTATCCTTAATTGGCAGTTGTTGTTACTGTGTCCCCGGAAAATTTCAGGGTATTGCATGAACCATGTCACGAAATTGACATTTAACTGGTAATATCAATGTCAAAAGTAGCAGTAACAGACATAGTTACCGTGACTTAGTGGTCTAAGGTGCCCATCTACCTACCCAGGGGTTGTGGATTGATATGGCATCTTTTCATATTGGTATTAACACGGCCGTAGGAATAGGTCCATTGTTTACATTACAATGGTATCAAATAATGTATGGTCGGTTGGGAAAGTGATGATTTTATCACCTTTTCCGGGTAGTCCTATAGGCATTTGCGCGTGTAAAAAACGTTAAAATAGGCCGACTTTGACCGCGATTTACAGGCTGAATCTGAACCTGCCTTAAAATATTTTTAGATGGTTAGAAACTGTGGAGGTTCTCCTGTACTACAATACCATTATAATTAATATCGAGTCAATAATACTGTTTTATAACCCCGTTTACCTTTTCCGGGTTTTCCTTAAGGCATTTCCGTGTGTAAAAAAACCCGTTAAAACAGGCTGACTTTGACCGGGATTTACAGGCGGACTCTGACCCTGCCATAATTTATTTTGACATGGTTAATAAGTGTGGAGTATCTTCTTTACAACGGTACCATTATAATTAATATCGGACGAATAATAATGCATTTATAACCATTTTCGCTTTGATGCTTCGCCTTATTTCATATTATGCTTTCTCACAATATTTTTTACATATTTAGAAACAGTGGAACAATACCGTAACAACGGTACCAAAAATGTATGGTCGGTTGGGAAAAGGATGCTTTTATAACCCATTTTAGCTTTTCCGTGTTTTCCTCAAGACATTGTTCTGTGTTAAAAAAACACGGTATTTTTCGGTCAACTTTTACCGCACAGCGATTTACAGGTTAACACTGTCCCTGCCATAAAATATTTTAACATTATTAGAAACTGTAGAGGATCTTCTTTACAACGGTACCATTATAATTAATATCGGACGAATAATAATGAAGTTATAACCATTTATATCGGTTCCGGGTTTTCTTCTCGGCATTTGCGTGTGTAAAAAAAAACGTTAAAACAGGCCGACTTTGTCCGCAATTTACAGGCCGACTACGACCCTGCCATCAAATATTTTGATATGGTTAGAATCTGTAGAGGATCTTCTTTACAACGGTACCATTATAATTAATATCGGACGAATAATAATCAAGTTATAACCATTTATATCGGTTCCGGGTTTTCTTTTCGGCATTTGCGTGTGTAAAAAAAACCGTTAAAACAGGCCGACTTTGTCCGCAATTTACTGGCCGACTACGACCCTGCCATAAAATATTTTGATATGGTTAGAATCTGTAGAGGATCTTCTTTACAACGGTACCATTATAATTAATATCGGACGAATAATAATGAAGTTATAACCATTTATATCGGTTCCGGGTTTTCTTCTCGGCATTTGCGTGTGTAAAAAAAAACGTTAAAACAGGCCGACTTTGTCCGCGATTTACAGGCCGACTACGACCCTGCCATAAAATATTTTGATATGGTTAGAATCTGTAGAGGATCTTCTTTACAACGGTACCATTATAATTAATATCGGACGAATAATAATGAAGTTATAACCATTTATATCGGTTCCGGGTTTTCTTTTCGGCATTTGCGTGTGTAAAAAAAAACGTTAAAACAGGCCGACTTTGTCCGCGATTTACAGGCCGACTACGACCCTGCTATAAAATATTTTGATATGGTTAGAATCTGTAGAGGATCTTCTTTACAACGGTACCATTATAATTAATATCGGACGAATAATAATGAAGTTATAACCATTTATATCGGTTCCGGGTTTTCTTTTCGGCATTTGCGTGTGTAAAAAAAACCGTTAAAACAGGCCGACTTTGTCCGCGATTTACAGGCCGACTACGACCCTGCCATAAAATATTTTGATATGGTTAGAATTTGTAGAGGATCTTCTTTACAACGGTACCATTATAATTAATATCGGACGAATAATAATGAAGTTATAACCATTTATATCGGTTCCGGGTTTTCTTTTCGGCATTTGCGTGTGTAAAAAAAAACGTTAAAACAGGCCGACTTTGTCCGCGATTTACAGGCCGACTACGACCCTGCCATAAAATATTTTGATATGGTTAGAATCTGTAGAGGATCTTCTTTACAACGGTACCATTATAATTAATATCGGACGAATAATAATGAAGTTATAACCATTTATATCGGTTCCGGGTTTTACCATAAAGATTTCCGGATAGTTCCGGGTTTTATACCTCGCCTTTTTAGGGTTACATGCAGTCAGTTTGATACTTAGCACACATTGTTGAGTGCATGCTGCCTAGGATTTGTAAAATACATTGCAAATGGTTGGTTTTGGTATCAACTTGAAGGTATATTTGTAAGCAATAAGAAAATAAGCCATTTTTGTGCTCTACTTTTTGTGTTGATGGTTCCCGGCTTCGAAAGTAGGTCATACTATTTGAGCCCAAAATGGTTGTCTGCACAGCTGTCAAAACCGGTTTGCCTATTCTAAGGTAAATATTTTGAGTTTGCGCGTATAGAATTTAATGACATGCATTTTTTTCAAAATATTATGCATTAATCTTTCCAATGATGTATGATGATATAGTGGGTATGCGCTTGATCATGGTAAAAATTGATATCGAACTTCAACTATTTTATATGTAATATAGAAGGAAATTAATTGCGCATGCGTAACCTTTAAGCACATCCGACCAAGTTAGTCGTCTGCCAGAATTTTGACATTTGACCATCAAAAACTCTCTGTATTGCAAAACATAACTGCCAGATGTCATTTTGACGCAAATAAGGGCTGTTTGCAATTGGGCTGTTGCACTTGGGGTCATAAGGGGGGTAAATGCTGGAAAATCACACCGAAACCTGTTCCGGAGACATATTCTAAGACTACTTAAACACCCGGTATTGTTTTTCAGTGCCATTTTGACATTAATTTGCATCAATCTCAATAATGAACCTAATGCATGTCTTTATTTCATCTGTATTTATTATTATTGTTTACTTTTTGAGCCTTTTTCTGTTAAAAATGCCCGCCAATTTTGGACCTACACTTCTATCCGCCTTCGCCTTCAACCCATTCAGGCAGATCTACTCAGAATAACACTACTTTGCCTTATTTTACCTGTTTGGATATCTCGCTGAGTTCAAGTAAAATCAAGTATTCAGCTGAAAACACAAAAATGATAATAATATTATGCTTTCTTTCCTGGAAGAATGTTGTTGCGATAGACCCTGCATGAAAAACACCAGGGAATCTGTATTTAAGTGACCTTAATATTATGCGTAAACCTAAGTGTGCATTTGTAGGCGGTGTCGAAATGGGTCTATAGCTCTGCCTGAACTGTCGTCCAATTGGTTTACAAGTCCGGCTGAAGTGACAGGCCATCAAAAACTGTACAGTGTGACTGATTCGGAGACGGCCCTCAACACTCGCCCAGTCGTGTCGAGAGGATCGGTGTCTTTGCAGGTTAGTACGCCGTTATTTTCAATTAAATCTATTGTAAAATGATTTCTTTGATATCCTGGCACACTTTTGTCACCAAAATTAGGAAATTTGTGTGTTTTACATTGACTGCAGCTCTGAAACCAAACTTTGTGGCGATAACTTTGCCGGTGTGCCCGACAATGTGATGCCGGCGTGGTGAATTAACCATTTGCAGCAAATAAAGCGAGAAAGACTATTGAAAGCGTACTCTAATTGTATCTAACTTACATTAGTTGGCACCGTAATGGGCAAATGCGCACAAAAAACCTTTTTTGTTTTCTCAGATTACACGGAATTGAGCACCCGGGCCAGACTGACACTTTCCGGAGCCTGCCCTAGACGGAACTCGAGCCGAGGAATCATAGGTCCAGGTGTGACAAAAGACTTAAAGCTCATGTCTGACGATGACTTTTTTTAGTCAGGAAGCCAAGTGTGTTGTTTTTCCATGCAAGCAAGCCCTTTTGTTGGGTCAAATGACATCAGCATTGCTGCTTCTACATGGATTTTACCTAAAATGTGCAAAAAAAATATAAAAAGTTTGTTCGAATCCAGTTCAAAACCTGCTTTGATGCACAAATATTGCCATTGATGATTTTTTTCACTTATTAAGCCATATGTAAGATAAGCTTTGCCTATTAGAATCAAAAGACATGCCTTGTATGGAGTCTAAGTGCTGCATGTATGATGTAACCGAGTTTGGCTTTTCTACCTTAATTCTTGACGCGAAACGCTGTTACGCATGGCGCTTTCAACGGCAACTTTTATGAATTAATCTGTGTGTCATTGTACCGGAACTTTGTGATCTTTCTCAAAACAGATTATACCTGTGGGAAAAGTGCCTTTAATTTAAATTTGAAGGGGTTGGGTTCTCTTAAAGCACATCCGACCAAGTTAGTCGTCTGCCAGAATTTTGACATTTGACCATCAAAAACTCTCTGTATTGCAAAACATAACTGCCAGATGTCATTTTGACGCAAATAAGGGCTGTTTGCAATTGGGCTGTTGCACTTGGGGTCATAAGGGGGGTAAATGCTGGAAAATCACACCGAAACCTGTTCCGGAGACATATTCTAAGACTACTTAAACACCCGGTATTGTTTTTCAGTGCCATTTTGACATTAATTTGCATCAATCTCAATAATGAACCTAATGCATGTCTTTATTTCATCTGTATTTATTATTATTGTTTACTTTTTGAGCCTTTTTCTGTTAAAAATGCCCGCCAATTTTGGACCTACACTTCTATCCGCCTTCGCCTTCAACCCATTCAGGCAGATCTACTCAGAATAACACTACTTTGCCTTATTTTACCTGTTTGGATATCTCGCTGAGTTCAAGTAAAATCAAGTATTCAGCTGAAAACACAAAAATGATAATAATATTATGCTTTCTTTCCTGGAAGAATGTTGTTGCGATAGACCCTGCATGAAAAACACCAGGGAATCTGTATTTAAGTGACCTTAATATTATGCGTAAACCTAAGTGTGCATTTGTAGGCGGTGTCGAAATGGGTCTATAGCTCTGCCTGAACTGTCGTCCAATTGGTTTACAAGTCCGGCTGAAGTGACAGGCCATCAAAAACTGTACAGTGTGACTGATTCGGAGACGGCCCTCAACACTCGCCCAGTCGTGTCGAGAGGATCGGTGTCTTTGCAGGTTAGTACGCCGTTATTTTCAATTAAATCTATTGTAAAATGATTTCTTTGATATCCTGGCACACTTTTGTCACCAAAATTAGGAAATTTGTGTGTTTTACATTGACTGCAGCTCTGAAACCAAACTTTGTGGCGATAACTTTGCCGGTGTGCCCGACAATGTGATGCCGGCGTGGTGAATTAACCATTTGCAGCAAATAAAGCGAGAAAGACTATTGAAAGCGTACTCTAATTGTATCTAACTTACATTAGTTGGCACCGTAATGGGCAAATGCGCACAAAAAACCTTTTTTGTTTTCTCAGATTACACGGAATTGAGCACCCGGGCCAGACTGACACTTTCCGGAGCCTGCCCTAGACGGAACTCGAGCCGAGGAATCATAGGTCCAGGTGTGACAAAAGACTTAAAGCTCATGTCTGACGATGACTTTTTTTAGTCAGGAAGCCAAGTGTGTTGTTTTTCCATGCAAGCAAGCCCTTTTGTTGGGTCAAATGACATCAGCATTGCTGCTTCTACATGGATTTTACCTAAAATGTGCAAAAAAAATATAAAAAGTTTGTTCGAATCCAGTTCAAAACCTGCTTTGATGCACAAATATTGCCATTGATGATTTTTTTCACTTATTAAGCCATATGTAAGATAAGCTTTGCCTATTAGAATCAAAAGACATGCCTTGTATGGAGTCTAAGTGCTGCATGTATGATGTAACCGAGTTTGGCTTTTCTACCTTAATTCTTGACGCGAAACGCTGTTACGCATGGCGCTTTCAACGGCAACTTTTATGAATTAATCTGTGTGTCATTGTACCGGAACTTTGTGATCTTTCTCAAAACAGATTATACCTGTGGGAAAAGTGCCTTTAATTTAAATTTGAAGGGGTTGGGTTCTCTTAAAGGTCACATAACCCCAAACCGGAACTCCTGTTTTTAGGGTTACATGCAGTCAGTTTGATACTTAGCACACATTGTTGAGTGCATGCTGCCTAGGATTTGTAAAATACATTGCAAATGGTTGGTTTTGGTATCAACTTGAAGGTATATTTGTAAGCAATAAGAAAATAAGCCATTTTTGTGCTCTACTTTTTGTGTTGATGGTTCCCGGCTTCGAAAGTAGGTCATACTATTTGAGCCCAAAATGGTTGTCTGCACAGCTGTCAAAACCGGTTTGCCTATTCTAAGGTAAATATTTTGAGTTTGCGCGTATAGAATTTAATGACATGCATTTTTTTCAAAATATTATGCATTAATCTTTCCAATGATGTATGATGATATAGTGGGTATGCGCTTGATCATGGTAAAAATTGATATCGAACTTCAACTATTTTATATGTAATATAGAAGGAAATTAATTGCGCATGCGTAACCTCCATGGAGGCAGACATCTTGAAAACTTCGCAGTAAATATTCGCCGATTTGCCGTTTTGCAAGACGTTGTTTCATTGGTTAGTTCGATTTAGCTCCTATCAAACTGTTTGGGTCAAACAAAGTATCACAACAGTTACAAATATATCACCGCAGTGATAAATTTATTACCGCAGTGACAAAAATGTCACCGCGGTAACAATTTTGTCACCGCTGTGATATCTATTTTAAGCTGTTGGCGTATCTGTACTTTTGACCCAAAGGGTACGTCATAAAATTGTGGGCTACAACTCACATGCTCCTAGATTGTCAATAGTCAAGGTTTCAAGGTTAAATGGTATGAATGTTTATGTACACTCCATTACTTGTCTTCTGTAACTGATAAAAAATACATTGTATTTTATGACAAGCATTTTCTTTGGGATCATAATATGTCGCCTACTGTGGCCAGCCTTGTTTCTTGCCGTTCATAGCAAAACAAGTTATGCTATTTTCTGCAGGGTATCTATTTAAGCAAGAATAAAAATCTTTTGTTTAAACGTATTTTTAGCTAAAAAAGTTTGTATTTTATTTTCAAATTATAGCCCTTCACTTCCAATCTAAAATATAATTGCTTTGAAAGATCTGTCTTGCAGTAGATTTTTAAAAGTTGGTTTTACTGAATCTGAAGCAAATGAGATTTTAATAGCAAAAGGCTATACTAAGTTTTTATTTTTTATTTTAAAAAATATGGCATCGAAAGTCTAAGGGGTATTATTAGGCTCTGTTACAACCTGAAGTGTAATAACGACCTGAATTGTAATAAACTTTATTACATTATTACAATTTCGTGACAACCTGAATTGTAATAACGCCCGAAAGTGTAATTAACTTTTTTCTTGCTTTAAAATTGCATCTGATCGCATTTCCAAACACAGATTATTGAAAAATATAATGCATACATGGATATAATAAATATATGAATAAGGTAATACGACCTATGAATGACAAAAAGGTGTTCTCATACAAACTCAATTGTAATAAAGTTATTACATTATTACAATCGCGTGTCGACCTGAATTGTAATAACGCCCGAAAGTGTAATAAACTTATTTCTTGGTTTAAAATTGCATCTTATCGCATTTTTAAGCACATATTTTTGCAAAATATAGTGTATATATGTATATAAAAATGTATCTTAATAAGGTAATACGACCTATGAATGACAAAAAATGTGTTCTCATACAAAACCAATTGTAATAAAGTTATTACATTATTACAACTGCTTATCGACCTGAATTGTAATAACGCCCGAAAGTGTAATAAACTTATCTTTTGGTTTAAAATCGCATCTTATCGCATTTTCGAACACAGATTATTGCAAAATATAATGCATATATGTATATAAAATATATATTAATAGGGCAATACGACCTATGAATGACAAAAAATGTGTCCTCATAGAACCTCAATTGTAATAAAGTTATTACATTATTACAATTGCGTAACAACCTGAATTGTAATAACGCCCGAAAGTGTAATAAACTTTTTTCTTGCTTTAAAATTGCATCTGATCGCATTTCCAAACACAGACTATTGCAAAATATAATGCATACATGGATATAATATATATATATATTAATAGGGTAATACGACCTATGAATGACAAAAAGGTGTTCTCATACAAACTCAATTGTAATAAAGTTATTACATTATTACAATCGCGTGTCGACCTGAATTGTAATAACGCCCGAAAGTGTAATAAACTTATTTCTTGGTTTAAAATTGCATCTTATCGCATTTTTAAGCACATATTTTTGCAAAATATAGTGTATATATGTATATAAAATGTATCTTAATAAGGTAATACGACCTATGATTGACAAAAAATGTGTTCTCATACAAAACCAATTGTAATAAAGTTATTACATTATTACAACTGCTTATCGACCTGAATTGTAATAACGCCCGAAAGTGTAATAAACTTATCGTTTGGTTTAAAATCGCATCTTATCGCATTTTCAAACACAGATTATTGCAAAATATAATGCATATATGTATATAGAATATATATTAATAGGGCAATACGACCTATGAATGACAAAAAATGTGTTCTCATAGAACCTCAATTGTAATAAAGTTATTACATTATTACAATTGCGTAACAACCTGAATAACGCCCGAAAGTGAAATAAACTTTTTCCTTGCTTTAAAATTGCATCTGATTGCATTTCCAAACACAGATTATTGCAAAATATAATGCATACATGGATATAATATATATATTTATAGGGTAATACGACCTATGAATGAAAAAAGGTGTTCTCATACAAACTCAATTGTAATAAAGTTATTACATAATTACAATCGCGTGTCGACCTGAATTGTAATAACGCCCGAAAGTGTAATAAACTTATTTCTTGGTTTAAAATTGCATCCTATCGCATTTTTAAGCACATATATTTGCAAAATATAGTGTATATATGTATATAAAAATGTATCTTAATAAGGTAATACGACCTATGAATGACAAAAAATGTGTTCTCATACAAAACCAAATGTAATAAAGTTATTACATTATTACAACTGCTTATCGACCTGAATTGTAATAACGCCCGAAAGTGTAATAAACTTATCTTTTGGTTTAAAATCGCATCATATCGCATTTTCAAACACAGATTATTGCAAAATATAATGCATATATGTATATAAAATATATATTAATAGGGCAATACGACCTATGAATGACAAAAAAGGTGTTCTCATACAACCTCAATTGTAATAAAGTTATTACATTATTACAATTGCGTAGCAACCTGAATTGTAATAACGCCCATAAGTGTAATAAACTGTTTTCTTGCTTTAAAATTGCATCTGATCGCATTTCCAAACACAGATTATTGCAAAATATAATGCATACATGGATATAATATATATATATATATATATATGAATAGGGTAATACGACTTTTGAATGACAAAAAGGTGTTCTCATACAAACTCAATTGTAATAAAGTTATTACATTATTACAATCGCGTGTCGACCTGAATTGTAATAACGCCCGAAAGTGTAATAAACTTTTTTCTTGGTTTAAAATTGCATCCTATCGCATTTTTAAGCACATATTTTTGCAAAATATAGTGTATATATGTATATAAAAATGTATCTTAATAAGGTAATACGACCTATGAATGACAAAAAATGTGTTCTAATACAAAACCAATTGTAATAAAGTTATTACATTATTACAACTGCTTATCGACCTAAATTGTAATAACGCCCGAAAGTGTAATAAACTTATCGTTTGGTTTAAAATCGCATCTTATCGCATTTTCAAACACAGATTATTGCAAAATATAATGCATATATGTATATAAAATATATATTAATAGGGCAATACGACCTATGAATGACAAAAAAAGGTGTTCTCATAGAACCTCAATTGTAATAAAGTTATTACATTATTACAATTGCGTAACAACCTGAATTGTAATAACGCCCGAAAGTGTAATAAACTTTTTTCATGGTTTAAAATTGCATCTGTTCGCATTTCCAAACACAGATTATTTCAAAATATAATGCATACGTGGATATAATATATATAATAATAGGACAATACGACCTATGCATGACAAAAAGGTGTTCTCATACAACCTCAATTGTAACAAAGTTATAACAATATTACAATCGCGTGTCGACCTGAATTGTTATAACAGCCCGAAAGTGTAATAAACTTATTTCTTGGGTTAAAAGTGCATCTTAGCGCATTTTCAAGCAACTATGTTTGCAAAATATAGTGTATACATGTATATGAAAATGTATCTTTATAAGGTTATACGACCAATGAATGAGAAAAAATGTGTTCTCATGCAAACTCAATTGTAATAAAGTTATAACTTTATTACAATTGCTTGTCGACCTGAATTGTAAAAACGCCCGAAAGTTAAATAAACTTATTTCTTGGTTTAAAATTGCATCTGGTCGCATTTTCAAACACAGATTATTGTCAAATATCATGCATACATATATATAAAATATATATTAATAGGGCAATACGACCTATGAATGACAAAAAAGGTGTTCTCATACAACCTCAATTGTAATAAAGTTATTACATTATTACAATTGCGTGACAACCTGAATTGTAATAACAACCGAAAGTGTAATAAACTTATTTCTTGGTTTAAAATTGCATCTGATCGCATTTCCAAACACAGATTATTTCCAAATATAATGCATACGTGGATATAAAATATTTATTAATAGGGCAATACGACCTCTGAATGACAAAAAAGGTGTTCTCATACAACCTCAATTGTAATAAAGTTATTACATTATTACAATTGCGTGACAACCTGAATTGTAATAACGCCCGAAAGTGTAATAAACTTTTTTCTTGGTTCAAAATTGCATCTGTTCGCATTTCCAAACACAGATTATTGCAAAATATAATGCATACATGGATATAATATATATATTCATAGGGTCAGACGACCTATGAATGAAAAAAGTTGTTCTCATACAAACTCAATTGTAATAAAGTAATTACATTATTACAATCGCGCGTCGATCTGAATTGTAATAACGCCCGAAAGTGTAATCAACTTATTTCTTGGTTTAAAAGTGCATCTTATCGCATTTTCAAGCACATATATTTGCAAAATATAGTGAATACATGTATATAAAAATGTATCTTTATAAGGTAATTCGACCTATGAATGACAAAACATGTGTTCTCATACAAACTCAATTGTAATAAAGTAATTACATTATTACAATTGCGTGACAACCTGAATTGTAATAACGCCCGAAAGTGTAATAAACTTTTTTCTTGGTTTAAAATTGCATCTTATCGCATTTGTAAGCACATATTTAATAATATAATTTATTAAGATCGGACATGGTACCGTGTATTATCGAGACAATTACCGAGAAATATGATAGTTTAACAGTTAACTGTTCCCGAGCGAGGTTCCCGGCCTGCGTGAGCATTTCAATAAGCGAGCGGGGAAACAACGCACTTCCGTTGCATTTTAAAATGGCGATTGGCTTACCTTGTTAATAATTATATACATAGTCGAACTATCTTTTTTAAGAAGACGCTTTGTCGGAAGATTTTTTATTGATTTAGTATGTGTATGCATTATAATAAACAGGTTTATAAAAATCACGGCTGCAGCTGCATTTAAAAAAAAAGTCACGACGTATAGTCGAATGATTGAGTCATTGCCATCGAGCGCCTGTGGGAACGACGGCTTGTTTAAAACTTTACACAGAGAGCAATATGATAGTAATTACAATAGTTAGTATTCAGGGGTGATCCTAACACATGGCCTGTTGTTTGTTTTCAGTCCCATTTATGGAAAACAAATGTATCAAACATACAACAACACAAAATGTTGTCACATATCCTACACTTTATAAATGCAGTCTGTCAGACAAAATAAATAGTGTTAATCATATACCAGATTTATTAATATTCGAACTCAAAAATTATATATTTAAGGTATACAATGTTTATTATTACAAGGAAAGTGTTTTATGTGAATGTGATTTGTCTTCTATTCATAACTGTTGATATAAATATGTGTAGACACTAACCGTTGGGTTAAATATGTCTTGGGAAATAGTTCTGTATGAACATAAATACTTTTACAATACCGTATACTTGTAACTCTGTATGTTGACTTATTCTGAACGACCGCGCAACCTGTAACGCCACCATACTAACGCCAACAACTAACTAAATATGAGAACATAGCCTTTAGGTACAAATGATCCGTAAAACAAAATTGTGTCTATGTGTCGTATGAACGCATCTGCACTATGAATGGTACATAGTGCTGATAATTGCCAAACTTATTAATTATTCATATACAAGTTCAGTGCTTGTGTGTCGTATATAAAATTACAATTTTAGTGTTTGTGTGTCGTATATAAAATGTAGATAAATTTACAGAGGCTGACTATTCAAACGCTATATATAAGACGATAGGAACAGGACTGATTTCATTTCTCGAAGTTATCCTAATCACTTGTTTAGTTTTTTTCTGTTTCAATATTAAAACAAACAAAATGAGACCTGTTGACGATGCTACTTATAACACCCTTGTTGAGTTGCTTAAGGGTAAGTACCAACGAAAGGTTTCTGAAAGAAGTGCCGTAGAAAAAAGCGCCCTCGTGATGTTTTGGAGGAATAAGCAACGATTGTCTCTACAGGGAAAAAATCTCCTTCATGATGGAAAGCTAGTTGTTCGCAAATCTGCCGTTCAAAACATAGTCAAACACAAATTTAAAGAAACAAAGGGTGCTGGCGCAAGAGCTGTTGCATATTCTTTGAAAAGTAAATATACCTCAGTCAGTGAGACCAACGTGCGACGTGTTTTGACAAAGCATCACAAGCATGGCGAAATCAATGCTAAATTTACAAACAAACCACCAATTAAGCCGATTCATGCCAGCAACGTATTTGAAAGAGTTCAGATAGACTTGGTCAAAATGAAAGAAATCTCATTTTCTGGCACAACGTATAAATACATTCTTACAATTGTTGATGTATTTTCAAGGTTTGTTTTTCTACGCCCCCTTGAAAGCAAATCCTCCGAGCACGTTGCAAGAGCATTACAGTCTGTATTTTCAGGGAATGGGTACCCGCAAATTCTCCAAAGTGACAATGGACCTGAATTTTTGGGAAATATCAAGCGGTTTTGGGGGGAAAAACAAGTGAAAGTCATTAATAGCCGTCCTTACCATCCTCAGAGCCAGGGAAAAGTAGAGCGACAAAACAGAATCCTACGGTCAAAGATCAGATATGATATGATGAAAAAGGCCAGAACTGGCTATAACTGGGTGGAAAGTCTTGAAGACGTAGCCGCCGCTATGAATCGACAACCCAAGGAAGTGCTAGCTTATCAAACGCCATTCAACATTTATTTTGGCAGAAACGTTGATGTCAATGAATCACGAAAAAAAGCATCCGATGCATCTGCTAGATGTGATAGGCGAGTGATGGCTAGATACTGGAAAAGTAAAGCATGCTCCATATATCAAAAAGGAGACAAAGTCCTATTAAAATATCCCTTCGGTGTCAGGAGGGTTCCATATAAGGAGTATATTCTTCGTGGTGTAGTTTTGAAAAGGAACAAAGCGTTTGACAAGTACCTTGTCAAATATCGTGACAATGAAAACGTAACTCACAGCAGATGGCTAAGCATTGAAAACATCACCAGTAGAACGATCGAAGAAGAACACAGACGGAGAAAATGGTCGATAAGAGAGTTTCAATTGATGGAACAAAAACGCCAACACAAACGAAAGTACTATGTTGTTCTTCATAGCGACAACGTTTGCAGTGAAGACGATAATAGTCGAAGCAATGCGAGCAATGAAACAGAAGACGATCAATTAGAAAACCCTGTCAGTACAGCTGTACATGAACAGTTGCAATTATGGAACGACAACAGGTCAAGAATTATTTATAACCCTGAAGGTGACGGAGACTGCCAATTTAATGCCATAAGCCATCAACTGACAAGAGTTGGTTTGTACCAAAACGCCGCTAGCCTGCGCGAAAATGCCGTTACACATTTTGAAAAGCACAGATATTACTACAGAGACTTTGTCCAAGAAGATATGTATCAGTACTTGGAAAGTATGAGACAACCAAAAACATACGGAGACCACCTCAATCTTGTTGCCCTTTCAAGAGAATTGAACTGCCAGTTCCTCATACTAAATTCGGAAGGCATTGATCACACAAGACTGGTGTCTAACGATGGAGAATATGCAGAAGATATCGCATGTTTTACATTGGGTTACTTTCCTGAAAACATTGGCGAACACTATGTTTCCTTAGGTCTGGAAGAATCGTACAAACAGAGATTGCTACGAACGTTTCACAATGAAACGGGATCGAGTGTTACCGAAACAGACATTCGTATGCATGAAATCGAGACAGAAGACCAATCAAGACAAAACGAAGATGACAATACAAATGAATCCGCACATTCTATCAATCGGGAACCTGAACCGACAGAAACCGAGAGCGACACAATCGATACACCTGAAAATGGTATTGAATCAGAACCAAGAGAAATCAATCACATTGACGAGGAAAGTGTGGATCTTTCCTTAGAAAGACCTTACCTTCCGAATGAGATTTTACGAGAAATTGTTATGGTTACAATTTCTCTTTATCCTTATATGCGCTACACATTGCAACGTGTTTCGCTATATTTTGCAGAGGTAGTTCGCTCCATTGGCTATAGACGCATGTTACTTAGTCCTTCACTAATGCCTACTGTTCCACGACCTGTCAGTGTAGCGCGATTAAGGCGCAAATTCGGGCGTAGAAGTGGCGTCATGCTTGGCGTAAGATCACTCCTTAGATTTGCTGGGCCGAGGTGGCGGTATGCCTGGCTTTGGTTGTATGCCATTGGAGACAACTGGTACGAGTTACGTGACGTAACCTGGCAGTGAAGGTAATAGTTGAGTATGTGCATCGTTTCACAGTTTCTTCTTACATGAAAATAAGACAGAGGAAGTATCTATGGTAAAATTTTGCCAATGCACCCAAATCAAAGGGGTGTTTTATACCAGCTCTCTTATTGGTAAATATTACTGAATGTTTCGTTTTTACATGGCACACCCGCGGAATTCCACGCCCACCCCAGCCCCACTCCCCCCCCCAAAAAAAAGATATTCAAAATAACATTAAGTCCATTTTTTAAATTCTTCAAATGCATATTTTGTACTATTTCAAATAATCAATGCTTTCGGTTTTTCATACGCTTTCTGTTTTGTGAAGAATGGCTCATAGTCATGACTGCAATAAACATGATATGAAAATTCCAAAACGATGAAAACCCGACATTATTTATTGAATTTATATTTCAATAGTAGCAAGTACTTCGTTGGAAGTTCATCTTATCACATGGTCTTAAGTGCGCACACACCCAACCACCACCCACCCCGCAAAAAAAAAAAATCCTCTTTGTTTGGGACCTCTACGTGGTGAGGAGAGAAACATGTTCCCATTAGGCAGATACTGGGTTTCTGCATAAAGGGTACATGGCTAACACCAAACATTTCACATTTCGCTACTTTATGTATTCCATATTTCCTGTACCATAGTATGATGAACAGAGTAAATGTTTTAGATACAGTACTGTTTTTGGCATTCTTTACATATTGGTTACCCCAAGTGCTTACAATTGGCCGTTATAAGCTTTATTCTATTGGGATTTTAAGCTGCTATGCCTTGCTGATCTTAACAACTGGTCTTGCAATAAATGAAGGATCATGTATCTCTGTACAATTGGAATATTGCTAGAGTAAATGGAGCTACACTGCTTGATATTGTGTGTTGGAACGATTCAATCAGAACAAGAAACGTTTACTAGTATTTTATTGTTGTTGCATAATATTGCAGTGCGAGAATCAACTGTTATGTGTATAATAGATTTAAAGACTGCTTAATCGTGTTTATTGACCGTTCAAAGCCGGTCATCCCAGCTTTTGTATTATAATGTATACTTAACGGTGTATGTTGTTTTTATCATGCAGTGCAAGCAATACTGCTGGAGCATCTTTAGTTTCTTTATTTTAAAATCCGTCGAGTATCATATCATGTTTGTATCATTCAATGGTAGCATTTCAATGTTTATATTCCTTTTTTATTTATTTTTTTACAGTCTAAAGTATAATAAGTTTAGAGCATCAAGACATACCGTCTCTACCAAGAACGAACATTATTACACATCAGGGTAAGAGTAACAAACGATTGCAGTTGTATAATACAGATTATTACAGTTCTGTCAAAAACGAACGTACGATAAATTTAACTTACGAGAGAATTTTGTCATCTTAATAAGTAGACGAACTAGCTCGCCATGCTCGTCAAATATATACGGCGCTTGAGATGCCAATGTTATTAATTAAGTACTGAAAATGTATAATCATATGATATGGACTTTAGCAATTATGTATCTTCGAAAAAGGTATCGTATCGTAAATGTGTACTTCGATGTTTATTGAAACGGTCCTGTTGTTATAGCACTTTATATGAAATTTCCAACAAATAAAATAGTTAATTACATTTTAGGGCGCAATAACACTTAAGTGCGCCAAACATGTTAAAATGGAAAAGATACATTTGGAGGAAAGGAATACATCAATAGGGTAAAATAATCCATCATTATAATAAATGGGTGACTTTTTAACAACAATTAGTGCATAACAGGTGGCACAAAAGAGAAGAAGTGTAACCGGATCGGGAGAAACTGTGCCTTATCATCAGAAGCACAACATAACTCGCTTGCTGCATTTACACTTTTATTTATTCATAAGTCTCATTATTCACATTATTACATCCTCCTATATTTCCCTCCTTATTCTCTTCTATTATCTGCCTTTTCCGAACTCTATCCAATCCCAAACTCATTTTTGTATAACTTGTTTCTAACTTATTTCCAACTGACTCTCTAACTTCTAATTTTATTTCCAACTGACTCTCTTACTGTTTCTTCGTAACATCTCACTGACTTTCTCCCCTTTGAAAACCTTTTCATCCCTAATACCAAGTTACACCCACACACATCACTGACCAATCATATCTATCTCTCATCCACCAATCATACAGTACCTTACTTTCTTGCTTGTATTAGATTGTAATTAATTAGCACTTAGTCTAAGAATCATTAGATCTTTAGTCACAGTCATTATTTATACCTAGAGCTTATAAGCATGCAGTCTGCATCATTAGTGTGAATTCAACATGAAAATACTTCCAAGACTGTAACTAACACCATGTAATTACAATTCAGGTCGACATGCAATTGTAATAATGTAATAACTTTATTAAAATGAAGGTTGTATGAGAACACCTTTTTGCCATGCATAGGTCGTATCTCCATATTAATATATATTTTATATCCATGTATGCATTATATTTTGCAATAATCTGTGTTTGAAAATGCGATAAGATGCGATTTTAAACCAAAAGATAAGTTTATTACACTTTCGGGCGTTATTAAAATTCAGGTCGACAAGCAGTTGTAATAACGTAATAACTTTATTACAATTGGGTTTGTATGAGAACACATTTTTTGTCATTCATAGGTCGTATTACCTTATTAAGATACATTTTTATATACATACATACACTATATTTTGCAAAAATATGTGCTTAAAAATGCGATAAGATGCAATTTTAAACCAAGAAATAAGTTTATTACACTTTCGGGCGTTATTACAATTCAGGTCGACACGCGATTGTAATAATGAAATACTTTATTACAATTGAGTTTGTATGAGAACACCTTTTTGTCATTCATAGGTCGTATTACCCTATTACTATATATATATTATCCATGTATGCATTATATTTTGCAATAATCTGTGTTTGGAAATGCAATCAGATGCAATTTTAAAGCAAGAAAAAGTTTATTACACTTTCGGGCGTTATTACAATTCAGGTTGTTACGCAATTGTAATAATGTAATAACTTTATTACAATTGAGGTTGTATGAGAACACCTTTTTTGTCATTCATAGGTCGTGTTGCCCTATTGATATATATTTTATATACATATATGCATTATATTTTGCAATAATCTGTGTTTGAAAATGCGATAAGATGCGATTTTAAACCAAAATATAAGTTTATTACACTTTCGGGCGTTATTACAATTCAGGTCGATAAGCAGTTGTAATAATGTAATAACTTTATTACAATTGGTTTTGTATGAGAACACATTTTTTGTCATTCATAGGTCGTATTATCTTATTAAGATACATTTTATATACATATATACACTATATTTTGCAAACATTTGTGCTTAAAAATGCGATAGGATGCAATTTTAAACCAAGAAATAAGTTTATTACACTTTCGGGCGTTATTACAATTCAGGTCGACACGCGATTGTAATTATGTAATAACTTTATTACAATTGAGTTTGTATGAGAACACCTTTTTTTCATTCATAGGTCGTATTACCCTATAAATATATATATTATATCCATGTATGCATTATATTTTGCAATAATCTGTGTTTGGAAATGCAATCAGATGCAATTTTAAAGCAAGGAAAAAGTTTATTTCACTTTCGGGCGTTATTCAGGTTTTTACGCAATTGTAATAATGTAATAACTTTAATACAATTGAGGTTCTATGAGAACACATTTTTTGTCATAATATGTCGTATTGCCCTATTAATATATATTTTGTATACATACATGTATATGCATTATATTTTGCAATAATCTGTGTTTGAAAATGCGATAAGATGCGATTTTAAACCAAACGATAAGTTTATTACACTTTCGGGCGTTATTACAATTCAGGTCGATAAGCAGTTGTAATAATGTAATAACTTTATTACAATTGGTTTTGTATGAGAAAACATATTTTGTCATTCATAGGTGGTATTACCTTATTCAGATACATTTTTATATACATATATACACTATATTTTGCAAAAATATGTGCTTAAAAATGCGATAAGATGCAATTTTAAACCAAGAAATAAGTTTATTACACTTTCGGGCGTTATAACAATTCAGGTCGACACGCGATTGTAATAATGTAATAACTTTATTACAATTTAGTTTGTATGAGACACCTTTTTGTCATTAATAGGTCGTATTACCCTATTAATATATATATATATATTATATCCATGTATGCATTATATTTTGCAATAATCTGTGTTTGGAAATGCGATCAGATGCAATTTTAAAGCAAGAAAAAAGTTTATTACACTTTCGGGCGTTATTACAATTCAGGTTGTTACGCAATTGTAATAATGTTATAACTTTATTACAATTGAGGTTGTATGAGAACACCTTTTTTGTCATTCATAGGTCGTATTGCCCTATTAATATATATGTTATATACATATATGCATTATATTTTGCAATAATCTGTGTTTGAAAATGCGATAAGATGCGATTTTAAACCAAAAGATAAGTTTATTACACTTTCGGGAGTTATTACAATTCAGGTCGATAAGCAGTTGTATTAATGTAATAACTTTATTACAATTAGTTTTGTATGAGAACACATGTTTTGTCATTCATAGGTCGTATTACCTTATTAAGATACATTTTTATATACATATATACACTATATTTTGCAAACATATGTGCTTAAAAATGCGATAGGATGCAATTTTAAACCAAGAAATAAGTTTATTACACTTTCGGGCGTTATTACAATTCAGGTCGACACGCGATTGTAATTATGTAATAACTTTATTACAATTGAGGTTGTATGAGAACACCTTTTTGTCATTGATAGGTCGTATTACCCTATAAATATAAATATTATATCCATGTATGCATTATATTTTGCAATAATCTGTGTTTGGAAATGCAATCAGATGCAATTTTAAAGCAAGGAAAAAGTTTATTTCACTTTCGGGCGTTATTCAGGTTGTTACGCAATTGTAATAATGTAATAACTTTATTACAATTGAGGTTCTATGAGAACACATTTTTTGTCATTCATAGGTCGTATTACCCTATTAATATATATATATATATATATATATATATGTATTATATCCATGTATGCATTATATTTTGCAATAATCTGTGTTTGGAAATGCGATAAGATGCAATTTTAAACCAAGAAATAAATTTATTACACTTTCGGGCGTTATTACAATTCAGGTCGACACGCGATTGTAATAATGTAATAACTTTATTACAATTGAGTTTGTATGAGAACACCTTTTTGTCATTCATAATTCGTATTACCCTATTAATATATATATTATATCCATGTATGCAATATATTTTGCAATAATCTGTGTTTGGAAATGTGATCAGATGCAATTTTAAAGCAAGAAAAAAGTTTATTACACTTTCGGGCGTTATTACAATTTAGGTTGTCACGCAATTGTAATAATGTAATAAAGTTTATTACAATTCAGGTCGTTATTACACTTCAGGTTGTAACAAGGCTCTCTATTGTGTTTCCAGAGTAAAATCAGTACTCTGAGGAAGATCCTTAGAACGCACTCCAGATCAAACTCAAGTTGCTAGGCAGGTTGCTAGGCAGACATCCTTTCCACTGTCGACTATCATGGTCCAATAAGCTACACGTCTTGTATTGAAAGAAAGTTTTTTCTATGCGGTTATATAACTTTTATTCATTTATACCTTACTTGAAATGTCAGATGAACGAGGCTTGTCACACTGAAAACTTCTATATCTAAGATGAACATGAATTATTATCCGCAAGTAGACAATAGGTTAATATATACTATACAGCGGATATGACCTTAATGTGCAAATGATAATTATTACCCCGCTGCAAAGCGGTACGAATGATTATAGGAATACCCTTCTTTCATGAAGTAAGTGTGTCGTTTGTCCATAAAACTCGTGTGGTCGCTCAATATATCCCATCCCTTTTGATATATACCCCCACAATACCCCCTATCGTGTACAAAAGCCACATGTTTTATAAAACCGACGCAATAAAGATAAAAAAGTTGTGAATCAGTAACGCCTGAATAAATCGTTATCACTATTGATAGATAAGCTCAGTGGTTTTGTGGCAGTCTGTTTGCTTTGTTATACTAATGACATTCAAGAGTCGCTGTAATTTGTTCATCCACGATAAAATAATAGCGACGAAAACATCTGGGTGAAATCCTCGTTGAAATTGTGCATTTGCTGCATAATATTTCAAAACATGTTATTCAACACGTAAAGTATTTTAATATTTATTACATATATTGCAAACAAATGTTAATGATATGCTATTGTCACAAATGAGCGTGATTAAATGTGTAGTCCAAAACACACGTCTGCATATTAATGTGAATGTGAGGTTAAAAAACTCTTGCTTCAGTGAGGTTTACAAACTCTAGCTTCAGTAAGGTTTACAAACTCTAGCTTCCGTAATGTTTACAAACTCTAGCTTCAGTGAGGTTTACAAACTCTAGCTTCAGTGAGGTTTACAAACTATTGCTTCAGTAAGGTTTACAAACTATTTCTTCAGTAAGGTTTACAAACTCTAGCTTCAGTGTGGTTTACAAACTCTAGCTTTAGTGAGGTTTACAAACTCTAGCTTCAGTAAGGTTTACAAACTCTAGTTTTAGTAAGGTTTACACACTCTAGCTTCAGTGTGGTTTACAAACTCTAGCTTCAAACGTGTCCATAAAAGCGCGCTCAAATTAGGATCCACATGTACATTGTCACTTCATCCGCATGAAATACGTGGTTGAAATTATTTTAATATAAAACCTTTTTAGGGCAAAGAACATTTAGATCTCTAAATTTAGATTAAAGGAAAGAGTATGAAAGAAGCAAGCTCTGATTATACTAAATAGTAAGAATCAGTTAAAATATAATGTGTTTTGTTATAAATCAACGTATTTTCGCTACAACGAAAACAATCATTACTGCCACATTGTGCTGAATCTCGGTATTATTTAAATAAAAAGGGTCTTATAAATATCAAAGTTTATTAGTAGATTATGGAGTAAATGGGTAAAGCAGTTATGAATATAGGGCTGCTATGCCCATATTAAGTGTTAATTAAATATGATTAACATCAAGCATAATTCTCTGACATTGGTTTTGAACTAAGATCATGGGTTTAAAAAAGCATGCATATTATACATAAATAATGCTAGAAAATAATCTATTTTTACATGACAATTATTATCTCAGATATTCGTGCAATGGGACAATAAGTTTTAATTTTAAGAGTACAAATGTCAACACATATGTAAGAGCCATCATTTTGAACAGGCGTCTTTATTTCTGAAATAAATATAAGAGACAATTTTACAATTCATGGCTAAACATTTATCAAAGCATATTGTAAAGTGTTTCATGATAGTTTATATGTGCCTTATACTCCAGTGTGTCTCATATAAGGACACATTTGAAAAATGTTAGAAATTATAAGGAAATGTGTCTTATAGTCTGGTGGGACTCTGGAAATATGGTATTCATAAAAAAATAATATTTTGCAACACCTTAATGGGTTGTTCTTCGTGTTTTTGGTTGTGTAGTTTTTATATTTTAATACATACCATAATTAATTATAAAGAATTTATCTTAAACCACACAGCACACAGCTTTTATAAGTGGTATATGACATCTCAAAGTAGTATTTTACAAACAATGTTGAATCATGCCAATGTGATCAAAATTAGCCTTGCTCCATTACCCAGGTGAGCAAACTTGTTTAATCTCGGCATTCTTGTTGAAGCAGTTGTCACAATTGTTTTTCAGAATTCATTATATTACGAGAGTCATTCATAATATCACCTGTATAATGGGTCTGTGTAACAAGAAGTTTACAGTAGGTTTATGTTACGCTTCAAAACGTATTCACTGTAGTACATAATCTGAATGTCACGTGTGCCAATAGTCATTTGACAGCTCACATTGTTAAACTGTTTACTTGTATCGGACCAATTAATGTCATTTGAAGCTTAGCTTGGTTTCTGTTCCGATCTAAATCGTTATTTCAAGACTTTTAACACGCAATTGAAAGTTTGTTTTTTCAATTGCTTGACTTATAATAAGTTTTTATTGAATATACATTTTGTTTAACAGCCATACTCTGGTGTTACATTTTATTTTAATTTAAGTTTCCTTAAATTTCATTTTTAAACATGGCAACATTTTCTGTGGGTTCTGTTGCTGAAGGCCATGTTGAGGATAAAGAATATTGTTGTTCAATCTGCGAAGAGCATAATAAGGAGATAAATGCAGTATTTTACTGCAAAACATGCAATACATTTTACTGTGGACAGTGTATTAAGTATCACAGAAATCATGGAATATGGTTTAATAAAAAATCTCCTTATGGAAAGGATGAAATCATGAAGTGGCCACTTTCTAAGAAAATGGAGAATTATCTCAGAACATGTGGTATTCACAAAGATGAACTATTTACTAAATTCTGCCAGGACCACAGTCGGCTGTGCTGCTCTAAATGTGTTGACCTTGATCACAGGTAATTTAAACACATATTGTCTTCTTGAATTATTATGTATATTCAATACCAATAATTGTAATGAATTTAGCAATAGTAAATAGTAATATTCAGTCATATTGATTATAATCTTAAGAATATACATGGTGTGTCAAACAATTGTGGTAGCTAAATGCTACCTGGAGACAGTTTCTGTCTTTTTAGCTCGACTTTTAGAAGAAAAATGAGAGCATTAGTCTATGCTACTTGCCCCGGCGTCAGCGTTGGTTAAAATAAAAAAAATAAAGTCAAATAACTTTAACACTATCAAAGATAATTATCTCAAACTTGGAATCCTTCTTAATGGCAGCAAGACAATTGTGTAAGTCAAGGTGTATGACTCTGTCAGCATTATTTTTAGATTTATGCCCCTTTTAAACTTAGAATTTCGGGTTAAATTTTAACTAAGTTCAATCATTTGAATACAATCAAAGATTATCGATTCAGAATTGTACTTTTTCCTTATGGGGACAAGACACTTGTTTAGGTCTAGCTGGATAACTCTGTCAACAATATTGTTAAAGTAATGCCCCTTTTTAACTTAGAATATGTTGTTGAATTTCTCAAATTTTTACACTATCAAAGATATTTAACTCAAACTTGGAATACTTCTTTATTGCAACTAGACAATTGTGTAGGTCAATGTGCAAAACGCTGTCAGCATAACTTTTAGCTAATATTTATGTATGAACTTTATATAGTGAAGCTATCCTACTCACCCCGGCGTGAACGTTTGAATGTTAAAGTGTGCGTACCACCTCAAATACTTTCTATGTCCCTTGACCTATTGCTTTCATACTTTGCATTCTATTTTACCAACATGACCCCAATCTATAAACAAGAGCAGACAACTGTATCAAGCTTTTTGTAAGATTTATTGCCCTCTATTCACTTAAAATAGGCATATTATTGATAAATCTATGTAAACGTTTGCGTACCACCTCAAATATTTTGTGCATGTCCCTTTACATATTGCTTTCACATTTTGCATACTTCTTTACTAACAAGATCCCAATCTATACACAAGAGCAGACAACTGTATCAATCATTTTGTAAGAATTATGTTCCCTTTATATACTTAGAAAATTGAAAATGTGGTAAAGTTTTGTGTTTAGGTCCACTTTATTCCTAAAGTAGTATAGCTATTGCTCTCATACTTGCAGCACTTACTAACTATTATAAAGGGGACTGTGCAGGCAAAGTTATGCAACTCTTACTTGCATTTTGACATAATTATGGCCTCTTTTATATTTAGAAAATTGAAAATTTGGTTAAGTTGTGTGTTTTGGTCCACTTTACTCCTAAGGTATCATAGCTATTGCTTTCAAAATGTGAACACTTGCTAACTATTATAAGGGGATTGCACAGGAAACTTTGCATAACTCAATGGTGTTTCTTTCAAACTTCAAATACTTTATTTTTATCTTGGATACTATACCTAGCAAGTTGAATATGACCTTGACCTTCTAATAACATTGACTCTCAAGGTCAATTATTAATTTTTGCTTAAGTTGTCAAAACTCCTTTATTTATGATCAGATTTGATTCATACTTTCAAAAAACAAAACTTACCTGACATACCACAATGTACTCCACCCAAACCATCACGTACGCCCCACCCCAGAATACCCCCCTCCAGAAAGATCATCTAATAAATGTCCACACCCCATCATTTTACCCCACTCTCCACCCCAACGACAATCCCTCCAAAAAAAGAATGTTTTTGAAACATGATAAAAAACACACATTTATTTATTTATTTTTTGAAGGACCGTCCAACCATCCCACCCAAGCTATTGCTATGAGGCTTGAAATAAAATCTTACTAGTTTGTTGTATGTCTTTACAAATGATCAATAGATTGTGGACAAAATACCTGAACTCAGTATCGTCTATAAAGTAAAACTTCTTTAAAACATAAGCGATCAATATGTTTCAAGTATGGTCTTCTTCCAACTTAGAATATGACTATATTACCTTGACCTTATTGAATATGGACAATTTTCCCATGATGGCTTACGTTATGCTGTCAAGCACTCGAAAAAAACGAACGGACTGTCTTCTGACAGCTCTTGTTCTTACTGTGGCTTCTAAAAACACTATCATATGTTGTGATTAAACTCCCATTTATGCAAATCATTATTTTGTTAATTATGCCAACTATGGTTGGGATAAACATGTGCAAAGTAGCATTTAAATAAGTTACTTAATTCAATAAAATATTGTTGTTATTATTCACAGGAATGTTCCGCCTTTTTCGGAAAATGGTTTGTACATTTTACATTCAATCAAATTTCAATTGAATGCAGATTGATCACTTTTGATTGATGTTTAAGTAAGAACAGCGTCCAGTGAATGCTTATCAGATTACATGATAATGTATGTGACAGACGTTCCGATTGAAAATAGAAACCTATCCCAAAACGCACTTACCTTTCAGAAAATAATGAATCTTTGTGTTTATGACGCTCTTGTATGTTCAATATTAGGCAAAACTCGATTTGTGGTTGGAATGGTATGTGAAAATTAATGGAATATTAGCAACACCAGGAATATTGTTAAAACAATTTTGACCAAATGTCCCAATTTTGGACTGAAAATTAGACATGCATGTAAAATAGATAATTAGATAACCAATAATAGGGCCTGATAGCTATGTTGGTCATTTGTAGTGAAATAAACCATAATTTTCTGAGCATTACATTACAATCTGTATTTTGTTATTCAGACTGTGCTTCCAAGTTACCTCAATACTTCAGGCATCCAAAAAGAAGTCAACCGAATTAAAAAAACTTTCTGTCAGAACGCAAAATACTCTTTTTCAAATGAAACAGTTTCAAGCCTACCAAGAGGACAGAATGAGGTATCTAACGGTTTCATACAATGAACATGAAAAATATATGGTGGAGGGCATGCGTCTGAATGTAACAACCTTTTTACACGAGTGTAAAAACAGCACAGTGAATGAAACATATGGCCATGTGCGAGACAAAGTCAATGACATGCGTGTGAAAATCACCTCTTTATTAGTCGATTTTGACAAAAGCACTGTTAAAGAAAAGAAAGAAGAGCTGAAACTTAAGCAAGCTCCGCTCATGAGTATGAGACACAGCTGCATCAGGCATCACGACGAATTGTTACAAATTCATTACGCCATAGAGAAATTACTGGATAGACCTGAACTCTCTTTTATTGGCAGGAAAAAATGTCAGGAAAAAATACAACAGTCCGATACACTTTTAAAAGAGAACAGTCGAAACCATGTGTTCACTGTAAATGGGAAGTCTGTGCACAATGTGAATATACCAACTGAATCATATTCATGTAATATCACAGGCATATGTGCTCTTCCTGATGGGCAGGTCCTGGTTGCAGACAACCATAATGACAGAGTTAAGCTGCTGAACCAGCAGTACCAGGTGGTGAGTCACTGTGGTGTGACTTATCCACAGGACATTTGTGAGATAACACCCAGGGAGGTTGCAGTGGCTTTTTATAAGAATGCTAGTTGCATACATGGGGTCCAGTTGATTACAGTCACCGAAAGCCATCTCGCTGCAGGTAGAAAGCTTGAGTTACAACATAAATGTTTAGGTATTGCCCATCATCAGGGTGAACGGTTCGTCTGCGCTGGTACTGCACTGTTCAAGTACTCATTGAGTGGCAAACAGGTCTGCAGACTCTATGAGGGCAGATCACATTATGATACAGGTAAGAATTATTGTGGATTCATCCTGATAACATTCGTATTATGTACAGGGATTTTCTAGCCATTTTTGGAAAAGGAGACTGGTCAAATTCGGATTTTTTAAATCGATAAAATGGCAAATTTGGGATTTTTTATTGACTAAATGGACCGATTTGGCATTAATTTTTTAATCAACACATATTTACACATCAGACCTTTATCTTGCCATTTTGGAAAAAATAATATACATTATACGTTATATACTTTGTTAGATGATTATTAAACATAAAATGCAGATGTAATAATCATAAGACACTTCTTTCTTGAAAAAAAATGAAATTAGGATTTTGTTTTACAATATTAGTTTGTGATCAGGTCAGTTAACTTTGGGATCGGGTCCGTTTTAGGGCCATTTTTACATAGCAGAAAACCCCCTGATGTATTATAAAGTATTTGTTCTATAATTCGTATGTGCGCTTTGATTGCTACAGTAGCCAAAACAAGATTCAGAATAATTGATTTATAAACATGAGTAATGCAGTATTTTCACTGTCACTACATGACATGCCTATAAATAGAAACATAATTCCTGGGAAAGAGACACTTTTTGACCGTCTTCATTTGTGTGGTTGTCAGATTACTCTACATTGTAAAATTTTTTATAAATAATAACATCAAAAATCATATTAAATAGATATTCTTTAAATTGTGTTGCTGGATTTTAAGAAGTTTTCAAACGTATGTGTGTAATTTTAAAGAATCATTTTAACACCTTGTTTGTGTAAATGGTTTAGTGAACAACTAGATAGAAAAGCCTCAATATTTTGTTTGTTTGAAATATTATTTTGCATGTTATAAACACTTTAAAAGCACAAATAACGTCTTAACACTGCACATGTATGAAATATGAATGCTTGTGTCAATTTCACTCGTGTCAGTACATTGCTGTCACATTTGTACATTTGATATTTGAGATTATTTATGATGATAAATCTATAATTGTTGCATAAAGTAACATTCATAATATACACAAGTTGATTAAACTGTGGAATTGTTTCCATCTGTGTTATTGTGCTACACTTCATTTCTAAATCACCAGTCGCATTTCAACTTGTGAACGTCTACACAATAGCACTGTAACTGAAGTCTAATGTCACACTTAACTATTACATTATTGGAATGTATGCATATATTTTAGATGTGTAAAGGCGTATTTATAGCAGCATATGCGTACTACAATATCACTGCAGTAAGTTTAATAATATTATATAACATTTACAGTAATTCAATATCTTGATGTTACTCTGTTTCGCAGTATTTAGGTGTGCTGTGAGTCCCACAGGGGACAAGCTGTACATTATCAACCAGCACCAGCACAAGCTCCTCACCCTGGCCAGAGATGGAACACTTCTGGCTACATTGACAGACCCAGAACTAGATACCCCACGTGGTCTACAAGTGACCCCTTTAGGCCAGGTGCTGGTCTGTGGATCGCGGTCCCTCACTATACTACAGGTGGACTGGGAGGGAAGAGCAAGCTGGCCAGTCTGGCTACAGAGAGGGATGGAGTGTGGAACCCAAGGTCAGTCAGCTACAGCAGCACCACGTCCTCAATCATTGTGGGACAGTGGGACAGCAACAACATCCTGGTGTTCAGGGTGGAATAGTGTGTAAATGTATGTATTAGTTGTTGTAATTAGTGATAAGTATATGGTAGATGTGGATGGCTACTCAATTGATTTGATAAATAATTTGTTTTTAATTTATGCACGTTTTGAATGTAATTATTGTAGTATCAGTACCTATTTTCAGTTTTGAGTTGTTTTTTATTCATTGTGTGCAGTGAAATAATTAGATGACTCACTTTTGTCATAATCTTGTAATGTTACAAGAGAATGGAAGTGGGTCAATGCTGTTTTGAGATGGCAAAACAGTAATATCAAACAATCTTAGAAATTGAAAGCGAAAATGTCCAAGATTATTTGAATTGTTTATTAGGTAGTGATTTATTTATTTTTTGTAAAGATGCTAGCTTATAATAATGTTATCGGATTGAGTTCAAAGTTTGTGATTGCATTTTTATAAGATGTGCATAGCCACAGATTAATTTTAGAAATCTATGGATCTAGATTAATCTTGTATCAACAATGAGGTAAAAAACAAGTTACCTGCCATGTGTAATGGTTCATGGTTTATTTTACTTTGATTTATTGTGTGTGCCTATGAAAACAGTTATGTGGATGATATTGTGCATGAACCTAGCAGTGATGCAATTTATTATCCAAACAGATTGAGGAAAAGTTTAAATACAGTATATGTATAATGCCAACAGCAGGTCTATTAAAGGTGTAATACAGAGTAGTATTGTTTGATGGTTGACAATAGATATATCCTTATACAATAATTTCTTAACATGAGAAGATATTAAGATTTGTTTTAGAAGTTACATTAATTATTTTGAAATAATATAGCATTTTTTAGAGTACTGATAACATATAAGTTACGTTGATTACCCCTTAGGGAAAGGAAATTTATAAATATAAGCAGTTTTTTACCAGTTTAATTTAGAAAATTGGGTGTTTAACTACATTTACATTATTTAAGCAAGAAGTAAGCCTGGTTGTGGTATAATACATTTACATGTAAGTGTTATTATTGAATTTTTTTTATTCAAACTGTAAATAGAAGCTCATGGAGTACACATTTACATTTTATAGGTATATACATGCAATGTGGCAATGTTAAAATTTAATTTTCATTATAAAGTTATGTTGGTATTGAAGAAGAGAAGAAAAAAAAGAAAAGGTATTTTAACAATTTTCATAACTTTAACATGATTTCACATATTGACATTTCAATGGAAAAACACACAGTAATTATGGATTTGTTTTTAACATATACATAATTTGCATGTCATGTTTTGCGTTACACAGAATATTCATATTATATTTGGAAAAAAGAAAACATGAGACAACATTTTATTAAATGATCACACAAATTAATGAGAAAAACAGCACCTTGTAAACTATTTACAGTCAGTTAAAAAGTTTGTACTATGGCTTTAGTATTATGTCTTTTTGATTAGGTCAAGAATAATACCATTATTGTAAGTAAATAGGTTAATATTTGCATTATTGTATATATGTAGAAAGTGAGTATCTGATAGAATGAGTATACTTAACATGGTTTCACATATTGACATTTTGATGGAAAAATACACAGTTATTATGGATTTGTTCATAACATATACAAGTACTTTACCCTAAGGAAATGTTCATGTAAAGAAAATTTCTTCTAAACAAAAAATAAAATCTTGGTGGAAAGTGTCGTATAAGGTTAGCCTGTGAGGACTATATACATTCATTAACCCCATTTTTCCCAGAACAAGGCTCAAGTTAAGTCCGCTTCAAGTCTGTTTAAGAGTGGTATTTAAACATTCGGATGAAAATAAATATGGTATAGAAACAATATGATTAAAAGAGGTTATTGAGAAAATCCTGTAAATGTACTTGCAAGTTAAAAATAATTGTTAAGCGATGTTAATGTGAGCAATCTATAGTTAAATTTAGAGAGCTAAAGTTAAATGGTTATCGTACTATTTTATCATTTTCTCACAGTTTTAACATCTCGATATATTTATAAATAACTGTAAATGGGCATTTGGACTTGTTCACATATTAGCAGAATGACGATTTTATAAAAATATAATTTACAGTTGAAGTCCGTTGGTTAAAACTCGCTTGACTAGAATTTTCGGTTGGCTAAAACTATCCTTTAGTGAAAGATGACATTTTGTAATATAATGGCTGAAACAATATGTGCTATGTCATCTTGATGAATTGAAAACTGTGTATCTATATATATTGTAATGCTTAAATAAATAAAAAAACACAAGTAAATAACTGCATTTCATGCTGTTAAACATTTCAGCATTGTGCATATAGTGCTTATGAGTCCGTTGTTTCTTAGCATTATCCCTACCATTTACCGTCTTCCACATATAAATGTGCTACGTACAAACGGGGTGATATAATATTGATTTATTATATGATATTTGTCTGATTCTCTGTGTAGCTGTTATATTGAGTATATATTGTGTTATTACTAATTCTAAAGCAGAAAGTAGTAGAAAGGGGTTGGATCGAATTCCGGATGGTTACAACTTTTGTTGTCAGTCCCTGCGAGTTCGAGTCAGTGGGTTTCGACTTAATTCAGCAAGTAAAGATTGCATAATATTCAAACGAAGGAATACACCTTACTAAAAACAGATTAAAAATTATTGTTCTTAATGAACAATCATATATCAAAATAATAAAAAATTAAAGCATTTCAAACACTTTTCTAAAAAATGTTAAATAAGTACTGTAAAATCGTTATTATTTGCGGCAAATTGATTAATGTTTGGTTTGTAAAATCGTTATTATTTGCGGCACATTAATTAATGTTTGGTTTGGTGGGTTGACTGATAAATAACATTACATCAAACATATAACAAAATGACCCAGGCTAAATCCGTTTTTTTCCAAAATCAGAAACCAGGGATTTAAGTGGTCAAGAAAAAGTATTTTTTTCAAAAACCTCGAAGTGTAATGCCGACGAATGTAAGTGATTTTCCAGTATCAGGCGTGTAACATTCCAGTCTCCAGCTTGAACTAGTGACTTATATTTTGCTCTTTTTTTATCAGGTTTTTTTTTAAGTAGTCGTCTGTCTGGACGGGACATGAATCAAGGATATTTTTCTTTCTTTGGCAATTTATCACAAATTTGAAAATTTCGTGACTACAATTGTCACAATGTAAAGAAGTTTGCGACTAAATTTGCGCAATTTTAACTTTGATCCTCATTTTATTCACATTTTTGGAAAAAATGAGACTAATTTTTTTTAACAAAATGAGTGGGCCGGAGGATTACTAAAAACATGACACAAAACAGTTCCTGTGATTTAAATGTTGTTTGTGGGCGTTAGGGAAATCTTGTTACTGACTTTTTTATTTTCCCTCAACATTTATAACAAAAATAATATTTGCAATTTACTTGGAAAAAATATCATGTTTTAATATTGTTAAACTGTACAATAATGGATTTGTGGGCGTCATAAAAGTATGGGCAAACTAGTGTTGTAAGCTGGTATTCATTAAAGGGACCATTTCACGTTTTGGTAAATTGACAAAATTGAGAAACAATGCTTCAAAAGCGCAAATTTTCGTTGAAGTTATGACATTTGTGCGGAAACAGTAATACTGCCTTTTAAAAGGCAAATGGCCTGTAACAATATTTTTTACTCCCAGGTGTTTGTGAACACTGAAAAAGTTTTCCTTCCTTCTTTATTAAGTACACGTAATAGGCCATTCCTAATATGCAAGTTGACTAATTAAATGAGAACTGAAACTATACATTTCAGCAAAATCACATGTAAACAAGTATTTAAATGGGTTTGTGCAAGTCCCATTCAATTAGAAAGACCCATAATTCCTAATATAAATATTTCACGCTGCCCAATGTCAGGTATTATCATGCTAAAAATTGCTGATTGATGTGGTACAGGTACTTTCCCTTATTGGGAAAAATAACGCTGATGTATAACTAACTTACTAGTTCACATGACTGACTGGACAAAACTATTTCATATTGGTTTGCTCAACATTACAGCAACTGCTCAGAACAGAAGACGGTGCTGGTGAAAGGCTTTGCCGTTTCAAAGTCCAGTGATTCGGTGGGACGCAGACGTTCCATGTCTGGGGATCGCATCATGGAAGACGTTTTAGTTGACACTAACAATGGAAAGAACTTTAGATCTGCTCAAGCAGTGAGTTGTTGCCGTTTAATTATTGTTTATTCAATTTACATAACACCACTTACACGGAAGAGAACTCTAGATCTGCACCAGCAGTGGTTAAGTGGTTTGTTACCCTTAATCATTTTATTTTTTATTTATTATGACCCCCTTCGAAAAAGAGTGGGTATTATTTTGCTGGATGTCGGTTTTTCGGTCTGTCGGAAGACAACTTTGTTTCCGATCAATAACTCGTTAATGATTGGCTGATGGGCTTGAAACTTCACACGTGGCAGTAGACAGTAGATGACCCCTATTGAAATTGGGGTCACTGTTTCAAAGGTCAAGGTCACTGTCAACGTGTTTAAATCGTTTCTGATCAATAACTCGTCAACGAAATGACCGATTGGCTTGATACTTCACATATGCTTTAGCCTTGGACAGTAGATGACCTGTGACTTTTAAATTGGGATCACTAGGTCAAAGTTCAAGGTCACTGTCTCAGTAAGAGTGAAAAGTGTTGCTAATCAATAACTGGTCAACCTATTGACCGATTGACTTGATACTCACCATGTCCATTGACCATGAACAGTTAATAAACCCTTTTGAAATTGGGGTCACTAGGTCAAAGATGAAGGTCACTGTCTCAATAAGTGTGACAATCGTTTCCAATCAATAACTCGTCAACTAATTGACCGATTGGCTTGATAATTAATATGTGCATTGGCCTTGGACTGTAGATTACATCTTTAGAAATTGGGGTCACTAGTTCAAAGCCCTATTGTTGTTTGTTGTTGTGTTTTGTTTTTTTTTTTGGGGGGGCATATGTCTCCGACTGCGGAACTCTTCTTTTAATTATGTTAACAACTTTTTTTAGATGTTGATTTACTCTGGAACTGTTGCATTGTGTTAATGTAAGCATATTTTTACAATCAAAGATCTTTAAATGCATGGTAAAAACGTGTAAATGTGTTTTTGAAACTTTAGGGATACATTAATATTTAGGTGTTGCCTTCCATTTATTGAAACATATGCTTTCAGTTAAACATCTGTGGATGCATTGTAAAAGTAAAGTTATTAATATAACTAGTACAATTAAGACAATATTACATTTTTAACAAGATAATTTTCCATGTTGTGTTATTCAGGAAACAATTGCTATAAAGATACATACGTCGTGCTGTGGAAAAACGGGGCCTGAAGCATATGCTTAAATATGCTTGTCCCATGTTAGCATTGAAGTCTGCACAGGCTTATCAGGGACAACAATTTTCTCTTTAAACGTTTTTTTGTTTAAAAAAAATGTCCTCTTTATGAAAGACCAGTCTTGTTAATGAGATGCATATAAGCTCATTATATTACATCTCTGAAAGTTAAGAAGAAATGACAATTATTAATTTACATGTTAGTATAGCATTAGCAAACACGTTTAATGTTTAAATACAAAATGGTTTAATTTTATTAATTTTCATGCTATTTAGGACAAGGTACAAATGCAATGCCAAATTAGAAATGCATGATAATTATGTTTTGCTGTTGAAAACCTTAACATCCAATCAAGAGGCATATATGTAGTTTGTTATAGATTGTAAAAATGTGTTACAAGTTCATATCACTGTAGTGGTGTTGTTTCAGGAGAGCACCAGCATTGATATCGAGTATGCCCAGCAACAGCACCTGTCCGGCCTGCAGCAGCCCCAGTCCAGGATGACATTACCTCTCCCCTCACCCCTAGCTCCTCGCCCTAGACCTCCGGCCTGAAAAGAACAGCATCGTTGAACAATTCGGTTCTGCAGGCAATTCTGAGCACGTTGAGTTTTCAAGCGCTGTTCTCCAAAACCGAAATGTCCGCGGCGTGTTTTCGACACTCGAGCCTGAGTAGTTTTGTTAAGCTCCAGTGCCAAGTGGGACAGACACAAGGAGTTATATCAGTAACTATGGTAACGCTGTAAATCAGTTGTTGCTGTTGGAAATAACAACGAATATCACGAAGGATAAAAAGTTCAAAATCTTGTTCCATTCTTTATGGGACAAACACAAATTTCTGCAAGAAACGGAAAAAATATCGGAACAATTGAGCGAATAATTCAGAAGTGTAAGCTTACCAAGGGGAATACTTCTGCTGTCGATAGTTTATACAAGAGTAGCGTTTCGGGATGTCCCAGTTTGTCCTCTCAGGGACCAAAATGTCCTAAGAGAACGCACTTGTGACACTGTTGCTGACAAAGAATGGCAGAAATGACTTGGCTGTGAACACACAGAGCACAATACATCCATGAGGCGTGCCCCAGACGCGAATTCCGCCCAATATTCAAAACAAGGTGCTAAAAGTAAACACGTCCGGTTTTGTTATGAGCACTTCACGCTCCGAGAACACAGGTCGTCACATTGAATTGATGCTAGAGAAGGCTTTGAAAAATGACAACAGTTTTGTTATGTGGTCCAGTATGAACTTCGACTATCAACAAGATGTTAATCTGAACTCCAACACGGCCTTAAGCAATATCATGGAGGCTAGTATGTCATCTCAGCTTCTTGAACTTCAGGTGAGACCTTACAGTACTATTTATTTTGTCAAAGTTGGCCCCAAAATTAACCCGCACTTCTAATCTCAAAAAGTCTACATTTTTCTGACTGAATAATTCATTATCAATTCAAGATTTCCTGAAAAAAATAGTGTTATAATAGGTTGCAACAGAGTCTTTTTTCTTATTCAGCTCCATAAGTTGAACCTATGTACAATTACCATTGATAACACTTATTGGAGTATTTGTAAGAAAAAAACAACAACCCAGTTTCCCAATTTAAATCAAAACAGCACAATGTTGCTATATTGTCCCAATTCCAAAAATGTTGAAAATAAAATTTTCACAGAGCTAAACTATAGTTCTATCACAATTTAAAGTCTTGATAAGAATAACTGGCTTAATTTGCTTATTTTACTGTATTTTAGTACAACTTGAAAGTTGTTGGCGTTATAAAAATTTTGTTCAAATATAATTGAATATGATTATTATTTAAATTAGAGCCCGGATGTTTGCAAAAAAATAGCACTGTATTGCTTTCATATCCTTATGCACACAATTTCAACACCAGTGACTAGAAGTGAAACTTTAAATCTAAGGTCTGTCCTATAACAACGGGGCCATGCAATGCAGAAAGCAATAGTATCGATTCAATATCACACACATTGAATACGTTTAACCAGTAAAGACTATACTTACTTGTATAATGGCACCTGGCAGCAATATAGCCTGTCGTAGACTGAGTTCACCACAGACGTTCATCTGTGTTTCTGCATTTCTGTCTAATCCATAGACAAACGTGTGTGATCGCGTACTCATACACTTACAGTATTAAGCTCATATCTATTGATTCTTTTGATATGTCATACAGTTCTATTGTCTCACATGTAAAGTTGTTTAGTCTCACGTATCAAGCGCTATACTCTCACATTTAAATGTGTACAGTCAAACATTTTAAGTAATATGGTGTCACCTTTAAAGTTGGATTGTTTCACATTTATATTTGCTAAGTATCACATTTTAAATTATAAAGTCGTATATTTAAAGTTAGTTATACTTACATTAAAAGTTGTAAAGTCTCACATTGAAAGTTGTATAGTCAAACATTTTAAGTGTTAAGTCTCACATTTTAAATAAATTATGTTTTGTCTGTTTTTTTATGTTTTTTAAGGTTAGTATTACACCATGCTACAAAATGTACTCTACCATGTATTTTTCGCCGTTGAAATCTCCAAAATTTCAAGTTGGTCCTCATGCGTGTAACACATTGATACAACAATATTCTGAGTTCTAATTGGTAAAATAATAATTGCAATATCCTTAATATCAATTTTAGACGCAATGTGTCAAGCAGGTGTGTAAAGTAAATTGTTGCATGGTAAATTCATTTTTCACTACAAAAATCTGGTTTTAGTTGACTGCCCATTGTTTCAGCAAACATTATCAGCCAACAAGACAAACGTCGTTTAAGTGAAAGTCGATGACTATCCGGACCCCCTTCTTGCACAAATACTACAACTTGTTCAAGAAATTCAGCACGAAGACGTCTTTCGTCATCCTAGCATGTTGGTTACATCAACACTTCCAACAACCGAGCCTTGGTGAGTCCGACTTCCATCCCAGCGTCGATGTCGCTTATTAACGATTGGATGCTGGGCGTCGACAAATTGTGCAGGACGAGTCGCTCGAACTGAAACGATTTCATCTAACAGAGAGCAGGCATGGAGTGACTCGTCCGTTAATGTTACTGACCTCAATATTTTGTTCTCGAATAATGTGAACCTAAGGCCTGGAAAGCAGTATGCGATTGACGCCATTCAATTACAGTTGTTGTCGGTAATTCTCGGGTTTGGGGTGGCGCCTTCGGCGTCGTGACTCGCTCCATCTCTGTCTTTGGCCTGGTCGCAGCAACAACAGCAACAAGAACAATAAGTAGTATCTTAGCGGTGCTCTGGGGTATGGTGCTATATGTATGTGCTTAAAGTGTCATCCAAGATAAGCCTGTGCAGACTGCACATACATTAAGTCCTATTTTCCCAGAATGAGGATCATATAGTTCACTTAACATCAGTCCTATTTCTGCCTGATTGAGGAAAAGCTCCTAGCATCAAATGGGAAGTATGTGTTTTTAAAATTAATCAACTTGGTAAATAAAGAGCAAATATCAATTGATTTAATATCAGGTTTAATCATAGAAGGTCAAGGCATAGTCTTGTCTACGTTTCTGCCAAAATTCAGCCCTTGAACCAAACGTTTATCCTTGCATACAAAATCCGCTGTAATAGACTTGTTAAATGTTATGTAATGTTTGCATATTATACAATTATTATCTTCAATATTTATTTAAGTTCCTGAATTTTGTTTTAAGAGCCGGTTCCTACACGATCCCGTGCAGTCATAGATCGGTACCCAGCTAAACAACAGGCTGTCTGGTAAGCTGGGTCCGGACGGGTGCAGCCAGTCTAAAGCTGGGGCTCCAAACTTTCCTGCCAAGTGGGCTGATATTACCTCTTCTACAAGTTACCTTGGTCCTGTAATTAACCGTGTATAATGTGCAGTGTGTTACTCAAAATTTTATTTCAATAGTGTGAACGTGTTATACATTGGTAATACTCTATCCTTGCTGCTAACTTAAACAAAAGTCATTTTATCCCATCATCAGACGTGCATTGTCGAAATAAACCACAATGGAATAAATTTTCCTCTATTTCGGCAGTGCTGAAATATAGCTGTCACGCGCGGCGGAGAATGGTCATATTACTCGGAATCAACTATAAAGTAATCATTTTTTGTAAAATCGAATCAGATTCAACAAAACAAGCAATTTGATACCAAGATGTATTATATTTTTAACACATAATGCAACTAAAAAAGCAAGAAAACATTATTTACAAATATTAAGTGCGCGTACTCGGGACGTCATTATTAACACGTCATACGACACAATGCATGTTCTTTCACGCTAAAGCTGCAGTTGTTTAGTGTTTTTTTTTTCATTATTTCTTAAAAATCGGGGACGTAGAGGTATGATAAACAGAAAAACAGGTTAGTTACTGATCTTTTTGTAATGTATTAGGCTCGGCACGATTAAAATAATGAAACAATGTTTGCTTATAATAATTTTGGGATTTTCCGTGTAGTTCGATTTTCCTATTATATTTTTAAAGAAAATTAATGGGATAAATCGAATACCAAGGCTCGTGGTTCAGATTTTCTAAGCCTCGCAAAATAAACTTTGCTTTATTCGGCACCGACCTAGTATTCTCTATATGTAATTGTAAATATTCATAACAGTTGACATTGTGTATTGCCTTGAAAGGGTGAAGGGGCGGGGGTCGTATAGAATTGTAGAATTCACTTCGTCCGTCCTTCCATTCTTCCTTATGTCCGTCCAGCCCTTTTGGAGTTACACGTAACTTAATGCAGATTGGTTAGAAAGGGATGAAAAATGATTGTATCAAGTGTACAGTATATAGTAGGCTATGTGTGTGTGAAGTGTTTAGTGTATATCTCATTTGTATCAAGAGCCTTCACACATAATGTATTTCTTATATTATTTAATCAAACAACATTGATTGACCTCCAATAAAACTGATGCCATTTCAGAATGCATTAATTATTTGGTTTACAGGGACACATGCCTGGGATGCGCAAAGAGCTGGTTTTCTGTTCACAGAAGCTTTCAATCTCTGAAACGTTGTTGCCACAAAATTGGTTGTGTTCAAATCTGTTTATGTTGGCTAAGCAATATGGAAGCTTAAGATTGACAAAGACAATTTCTATAATGCAAAAAATGCTTGACATATTTGCACAATTATCTGTCAAGTTTGACACACAATCTACTTTTTCCAGACAACCCGAATATCAAGGGGTTAAGTTTGTTCTGGATGCAGTTACAGTCACAGCTTTCAAGCCAGCAGCTGTCGATGTATTGAGATTCTGTCCTCTCCATGTTATCTGACCTGCTGCCTGTGAACATCCTGCACATAGAACCTTTGTGAGTTTGTGAGACGTGTGTAGGCTTTTTGTAAATACCTACTTTCAGAGACGGTTTAAGGGAACGCTGGTCTGTCTAGACGTTTGTCCGCCTGTCAGATTGTGTGGCATATAAAACCTCAAAACATATTTCTTATTGTGTTATGCAACTCTCCAAACATGTTAATCCGCATGTGGACTTGTACTGTTGTGTATTTTATATCAGCTTCTTTTTGCATTAGTGGAATTGGAGATAAAAAACGTTTTTTTTCATGTCATGTTCATATTACTTTGCCGTAAATATTTAATAATTAAGGAATATATCTCGGACCAACTATCTATAAATTCAAATCAAAGAAGCTTAAGCACCATATGTCAGTTTTGTTCTTTTGCATTGCTTTCCTAAGTAACAAAATCAGAATAATGGACTGACATTAACAGTAACATACCTTATTTCAGATCCCAATCGATGTAATTAAACCGGCAAATCAAAAAGACAGCCTGGTACAGCACTTGTCATTAGATTGACGCCATGCATGCCTTTGAAGATCATTTATACATACAATTTAAGCATGATAGACAATAAGTGCCTGCGTTGGCTTCTTAAAAGACTCGCAGGCCTGAGCATTTACGATGGAATTCCTCATCTTGAAATATTGGGAAGGCAGGAAAACACCTGTCACTGTTAAGACAAAAATGAGGGAATGACAAAGCACAATAAGACCAGCTAAGTCCTGTGATCAGCCAAGTCCTGTGACCAGACACGTCTTGTGGCCAGTCAAGTCCTGTGATCAGACAAGTCATGTGGCCAGACACGTCTTGTGATCCGAAAAGTCCTGTGACCAGACACGTCTTGTGGCCAGCCAAGTCCTGTGGCCAGACACGTCTTGTGGCCAGCCAAGTCCTGTGATCAGACAAGTCCTGTGATCAGACAAGTCATGTGATAAGCCAAGTCTTGTGATCTGTCATGTCTTGTGATCAGTCAAGTCCTGTTACAAGCCAAGTCCTGTGACCAGCCAAGTCTTGTGACCAGCCAAGTCTTTTGATCAGCCAAGCCCTGTGATCAGCCAGGTATTGTGGCCAGCCAAGTCTTTTGATCAGCCAAGTCATGTGGCCAGCGAAGTCTTGTGGTCAGCCAAGTCATGCGATCAGCCAAGTCTTATAATCAGTCAAGTCTTGTGGCCAACCAGGTCATGTGATCATCCAAGTCATGCAATCAGCCAAGTCATATAACCAGCCAAGTCTTGCTCCCAGCCATGTCCTGTGATCAACCAAGTCTTGTGATAAGCCAAGTCCTGTGACCAGCCAAGTCATGTGATCAGCAAAGTTGTATGATCAGCCAGGTCCTGTGACCAGCCAAGTCCTGTTACCAGCCAAGTCCTGTGATCAACCAAATCTTGTGATCAGTCAAGTCCTGTGACCAGCCAAGTCAGGTGATCAGCAAAGTTGTATGATCAGCCAGGTCCTGTGACCAGCCAAGTCCTGTTACCAGCCAAGTCCTGTGACCAGCGAAGTCAAGTGACCAGTCAAGTCCTGTGATCAGCCAAGTCTTAGGATCAGCTTAGTTCTGTGGCCAGCCAAGTCATGTGACCAGCCAAGTGTTTTTACCAGCCATGTCCTATGACCAGCAACTTTGTCTCGTGTGTACAGTCTGATTGTATGGGAAGAAATATCTACATTTCATATTGTATTGGTATAATGATACTGACAGTAACTTGATGATTAAGTATTTTGTTATATATTGGTCAATAGGCCAATATGATAAGGGGTAACTTAGTTACAGCACTTATGTAAAGTATTATTTCCAGAACAAAATAATGCAGTATTAAAATTCTGTCTGTATTCAGAAACTGAATCTATATAGCTTTATCCTGATTATCGTAAACATACAGACAAAATGATTGTACAATTATTTTTTAAACATTGATTGTAAGGCTTCACAGAGTTGTTTAAATAATGCTGATTCCTTGTACAATATTTAACTTATTTATTGGCTTAACAAGACATGTTTATTTTCAATTTGTACCTATAAAATAGCAATATGTTTTAGGTAAAAGAATTTATCAGAACGGTTCATAATTGTGATGTTTCTATTTTGATATGTCTGTAATTCTGACTGCATACGTTTCGCATCAGTAAGCTCTAAGACAGTATTTAATCAAGAATCTCATGTAGTGCTGTAATAGTAAAAGGTCAAAATAATTGATTTATTCAAACTATGTTAACCTTCTGTTAATTGTCAATTTGTCTATTGACAACATATACTTTGTTTAATATTAAAAATATTTCAGCGCGTTATAAAAACTGTGTGAATTTATAATATTGGGATAATTAATGCACACGCCTCGGCGGACAGATGCGAAGTTTCGCGGCGAAATGCGACTTGCCGCCGCATACTGACGCGGCTTCAACGACTGACGCGGCATCGACTCGTTTCGCCTTGCCGCCGCGGATCGCGAAATACGTTTGTTCCGCTTTGGCTGTACTGTAGCATTCAAAGTGCTTTATTCATGATATATTTGTATGTACATGTACACATATTTACGACCAGCTTTTCGTCTAATGTAACAGATTTATATGGTAACATATAAACGTATTTTTTCATTTGTATGTAGATCAACCGCAAAGCTTATGTTTTTTGTGTGTACATTATTCATAAAATGTTGCCATTTCAAACAGGTAAATTCACTGTTTTCATTTATTTGTACAAAATATTTGCATAATATACCAAAATGTACATGTCAGGCAATAAAGAAAAAGAATTGCATTGAATGAATTCGCATATTAAACTGTATAGTTAACAAGGACATGCAGACTTTTTCATTTATTTTTAGCAATAGAAACACCTTGTTTAATGTCATGATGTTCAGTTCAGAATCAAGCAACTACTATCTAGAAATTTGGAAATCAGTTAAGAACGATTCAAGGGAGAGCACTATGATATACTAAAAACAAATTGTCTCTCTTGTTATGGGATAATTGCACATTTCAACGAAATAAGTACATTCATACATTCTTTCAAATTAATCCACACTATAAACTAAATACTATAAACATTGAATTATCACTTAAGAAATATGACTTGCATAATTGTTTATTTTTGTGTCATACCTAAGTCATCAGTATGGTATTTATTAAAATACATTATATTTTAATGGCCAAAATTGGCCATAACAGTGCTAAAAGTTTGGTATTATGACTATTATAAGTGCATGTTCTCACACAATGTCACATTGTATATTTTAACACTGATGCAATACGTGTTAATATATTATATTTGACTTATTCACTTGCTGTTGTTGTGACAGGTGTCCAGTTTTGAATTATAGCTGTTAATTGATTGCGACATTTTTCCAATTTTGAATGATTGCTTTTAGTTGATTGTTTATAAGTTTTGTTAAAGCTTTTTTAATGTTGACCGCTCCATATTAGATATCATTGAAGTGCATTCACTGCGGCAAGTTTCCGTAAAACTCCTAACTCAGCTGATGTCTTAAGACTGGATTCCATACAAATTTGGTTATCTATACAATGTATTCAACATGTTTTTCATTTGACATGTCGGTTCTGTTGGTGAACAATTGAACACAGCTTTTTATTGGACAAAGTTGGGTCATATTTCAAAATTTATGATACATGTTTCAATTTTTTATTTCAAACAGAAATATATTTTGTTTATTTGTTTGCATATTTAGCTAGAATAAAATTGTTATTATATAAACATCCTATGTATAAGTACTGTAATTAATTGGTAAAAGTAGATTTAAGGTTCAACATCATGTCTTAATTTGTTTGTTTATCCCAAATTAATATTTTGCAAAAGTAAAACTTGGTTGAATTAAGAAAACTTTATAGAAAGTACCACCAGGTATCAATCAATCAATCATTGACTGTGTACTACTTATGACAGGGCTCGAATTTAACTTTTTTATCTACTTGCAAAACATTGCGAGCAGCTTTAATACCAACTTGCAAAATCAGAAACATTCTCGCAAATTTTGCAGGAAACATAAAAAAGTTTGGACATCAATTTAGTACTATTAAAACAAAATAAAAAGTACTTAGCATACACATTTTATTTCTGCAATAATACAAAGATATCAGTTCCTTGGACCATAAGGGTATTGTTTTCAAATATAAGTGTGTCATGTTCACTCAGAAAACAAAGTTTAAGTGTCAGTTTGGATATTTTTAATGGGCTTTCAATTATTAAAAAAATCAGCTAAGATATCTTGTGTTGAATGCGACGTCACCAAAATACATCTCAACGGTTTACTTTGCTTAATCTTTCGTATTGTTATTTCCGTTTGTAGGCAAAAAGAAACTAGTTATTTTTCGCTTCGACGCCATGTCTGATCAAGTTCAATAAACACATGTGAATAGTCAACTGTTTCACATTCTTTGTACCAATACCATACACGTATCTGTACTACAAGTATACCAGTCTACATACAAGGTGCCCCCTTCCGCATACAGGTATTCGGACGTTCTATAAATTGACCTACGGTTTAGCGTTCACGACATCGAGCAAATTTCATTTTAGCATTATTTCTCGTTTTTTTCCACTATTTCTTTACTCGCAAAAAAACACTAGTGGCTTAAAACTTGACTCGCATTCGGTATTTTTCACTCGCATTTTGCGAGTGTGCGAGTGTTAATTTCTAGCCCTGTTATGATCAGGGACTTAATCAATAATTGCCTATGCACATTTGTAATGTTTATGTTATTGAATTGAATAATTTATGTAGTTTTGTGCACATTTATTGTTGTTGTTTTTTTAAGACATAGCACCTGTTGAATAATATAGTATCATACTTATCATATTTTGTGTGTCAACCATTGCAGCGTTGGTCTGTTAAGGGTTACAATCATGTTAATGTATGTGATTTGCGGATCCATTTGTTGTTGTTTCACTCCGTATAATGTATATATTAATTTATAGAGCAGAAATATTGTTTTACGGTGAAAATGTTTTGTTTTAGAAAATAAACAAATGTATGTTAATTGTTTCCTCACTCCTATATAACTTTCCCTTTGGGTGGTGGCATATTGTGTTTGGTCTGTCTCTCCGTTTGTTCGTTATTCCCCCGTCATACTTTGGTCAGACTCGGATACCTCCATAACCTTAATAACTATTGTGACAGATCTTCACATGGTGGATGTTTTTCATGCAGATATTAAAGGGGCCTTTTCACAGATTTTGGCATTTTTTAACTTATTCATTAAATGCTTTATATTGATAAATGTAAACATTGGATCGTAAAAGCTCCAGTAAAAAATCAAGAATAATATTTAAAAAAGGAAAAGAACATTGCCCGGAGCAGGTTTCGAACCAGTGACCACTGGAGTCCAGCCAGAGTCCTGAAGTAAAAACGCTTTAGCCTACTGAGCTATTCCGCCGAGTATACATACTAGACGTATTTTATACCTTATATAAGCAATCTTCGTAGTTTCACAAAATTTAACGACAAAAACAGAACTCTCCAAATTATTCAATCGTTTCGCGTTGCAACGCTTTATAATTTTTAGGTTTTAAAATCGTCAAAAGATGCATATAATGGCTATATTAGACCATGGTAAATATTCAGTATTACTGTTTTATCACAAATATCATAACTAAAACGAAAATGTGTGAATCTGAAACAACTTTTTTCAATTTTGTCAATTTACCAAAGCGTGAAAAGATCCCTTTAACATGTCTACGGTAATACGGATGTGACATGGTCATGATATTATGTATGTCGTTCCAAAGATTAAAAAGGTAGTGGGAACGAGATAACTTACTCATGAGAACGAAAAAGCTTACTCTTGTGAATGAGAAAGTAATTAGAATAAACGAAATACTTAATCATGGGAACAAGTCACTATGCAATGGGAACGACATACATAAAAACGTACACGTACATCTGTGGGAACGTACATTTCACGCGGTGATTGGTCTTTTATATAAATAAAAAGCCCACTCCTATTGATAGTAGGTGAAGTATGTCCGGGAAAACGTATTTAAGACGTAATTATATTTTGTATAAGACCTGTGATTCAAAATGTATTTAATTCACTAAATTCAATGTGGCACTTGAGGATTATTAAAGGCAAATGTTGACCACTATCTGAAACTGTATTGCCTGCAATATTCCCAGGCTTAATGAATGTGAATGTTTTCGTTCTGAAAATATGTTTTCGTTCTTAAAGCTAACATCTAGTACACATTTATATGATTTTTCTTTTTTGTATCAAAGATATGTGTATGTCATATCTTCAAAGGGAGGGATTCATATTGATTTAGTCTGTCATTCTGATCAAATGTAAAGTATAATTGATGAAATGACACATATATATTCATCAGCGTAAAAACTTACATTAATCATGTATATATTCTGTTGTTTAAATGATATTTTAGCCCAATCGACGTCGTTAAATGGATCAACAGTATGAATCACTGTTTTTACTTTTGGTCAAAAAGAGATGTACATTATGCACCAAAATAATTTCTTAATCTTTGAACAAACAATTAAAAACAATGCTTTGTTATCTGCTTTTGGACCATGTGGACAAGAATGCCGACCACTTGATAGCAAAATATTGGAAAAACGTGTGGCAAGTAACTGTAAGTATAAGGCTACAAAGTACAAAACCGGCATACATGTTTCGTAACAGGCTAGAACAAACATGAGAGACGCATTAGCATCTTTTTTTAAAATAGTACAAAACCGGCATACATGTTTCGTAACAGGTTAGAATGAAAATGAGAGACGCATTAGCATCTGTTTTGAAATACTTTGCTAGAAAGAGTTAGTAGGTGATCGGTGACGTCGTCATGAAGACTTTCTGGCCAAGACTGCAAACCTACACTTAAATATGTATTCACATGCGAAATATATTACTATTTGTGTTTCACTACTTCTTATCTAACAAACAACCAATATAGTATTGCATAATTACACTAAAGAATACTTAACAGTATGCATTTGTATATGACTATACTATGCATTTTTTAACTTAATTTCCTCGTACATCTGAATGACTTACGTAAACTTATTAATATATAATGAACGTTTGTACGGAAATGTTTTACTTATTCGAAGTTCATCGTGAAATGCCATAAATGCAACATATTAACTAAAACCCGTAAATATACATAAAACGGCAATCTGAAGAAGAGAAATTATGACTGTTGTTTTTGTATATGCTAATTTATGCTAAACCAAGGAAGCTAATAATGTACCCTTCCTACAATAAAACAATCAAAATAAAATAGTATGCATTTAACTTTCTTAATACGCTTCACAGACATTAAACAAAGTGATTATGGTTTTGCAGGAAAATGTTTGGTTATATTAACCATCTATTCAAAGAACAATATCTTTATTTCGCACACAATGCGTATAAGTAGAATAATGATTTTATACGAACAACAGTTGCGGATATAAAAAAGGTGGTTATAACAGTATTGTTATTACAAATGGGGAAAAGTGTTAAATTGATTTCTTTTGTGAGGAACCTTTTATTTTGTTCATGTTTATTTGCTAAACCTATGTTGCATTACCACGGACTGCCGTGCGGTATAATCTTTACAACAAAGGCAATACATGTACTCGATGAGTTCAACGTTTCAACCAATACGTGACCAAATCTAACTAGCCGGAGAACCGCCATGAACAACATTATGGGAATTTCTTATTCGGAACTGGGTTTAGACTAATTTATTAATAATTGAAATGTATAACAAATACAAGTTTCCTTAATCCAATGATGATATGTACTGTCATTTAAACTATAGGAATTTAACAACTTTTGTAAATATGTGTATGTCCGTGTAACACAAGGTAATATACTTAAAATTAAAAATGTGTTTGTACATAGAGCTTTGATGAATTCCTAATAATGTATATAAAATGTTAATACATAGTACTTAAATTAATGAGGAACTATGATGGCAATGTTGTCATTTTTTTGGGGGGCCATACAATAACCGAAAAGCACCGAATAGCACCGAAAAGCACTCAATTTCTCTCTATATATATGCAATATATCGTTTTTAGTGTGTGTTGACGAGTTTAATTAGTAATAAATGGTTATATGATTGTATGTTTATACTACATTGTGCCCAAAATGGTAAATATCGGCAATTACCGACCGAAAAGCACTTCATGTGAAGACCGAAAAGCACTCAATTTCTCGCTATATATATGAATATTTGCGTTTCTATTGTGTGTAAACGGATTAAATTAGTTATAAATGGTTATATTTCATGCATATTTATACTACATTGGGTTCATTATGAGGTATTAATGCCCAAAATTGGATAAATATCGGCAATATACCGACCGAAAAGCACTTCATGTGAAGACCGAAAAGCACTCAATTTCTCGCTATATATATAATATTTGCGTTCCTATTGTGTGTAAACGGTTTAAATTAGTTATAAAATGTTATATTTCCTGCATATTTATACTACCTTGTGTTTATTATGAGGTATTAATGCCCAAAATTGGATTAATATCGGCAATATACCGACCGAAAAGCACTTCATGTGAAGACCGAAAAGCACTCAATTTCTCGCTATATCTATAATATTTGCGTTCCTATTGTGTGTAAACGGTTTAAATTAGTTATAAATGGTCATATTTCATGCATATTTATACTACCTTGTGTTTATAATGAGGTATTAATGCCCAAAATTGGATAAATATCGGCAATATACCGACCGAAAAGCACTTCATGTGAAGACCGAAAAGCACTCAATTTCTCGCTAAATATATGAATTTTTGCGTTTCTATTGTGTGTAAACGGATTAAATTAGTTATAAATGGTTATATTTCATGCATATTTATACTACCTTGGGTTTATTATGAGGTATTAATGCCCAAAATTGGATAAATATCGGCAATATACCGACCGAAAAGCACTTCATGTGAAGACCGAAAAGCACTCAATTTCTCGCTATATATATATAATATTTGCGTTCCTATTGTGTGTAAACGGTTTAAATTAGTTATAAATGGTCATATTTCATGCATATTTATACTACCTTGTGTTTATAATGAGGTATTAATGCCCAAAATTGGATAAATATCGGTAATATACCGACCGAAAAGCACTTCATGTGAAGACCGAAAAGCACTCAATTTCTCGCTATATATGAATTTTTGCGTTTCTATTGTGTGTAAACGGATTAAATTAGTTATAAATGGTTATATTTCATGCATATTTATACTACATTGGGTTTATTATGAGGTATTAATGCGCAAAATAGGATAAATATCGGCAATATACCGACCGAAAAGCACTTCATGTGAAGACCGAAAAGCACTCAATTTCTCGCTATATATATATAATATTTGCGTTCCTATTGTGTGTGAACGGTTTAAATTAGTTATAAATGGTTATATTTCATGCATATTTATACTACCTTGGGTTTATTATGAGGTATTAATGCCCAAAATTGGATAAAAATCGGCAATATACCGACCGAAAAGCACTTCATGTGAAGACCGAAAAGCACTCCCGCGACAGCAGAGAATCACCGAAAAGCACTCAAGTTCTCTATATATACATGCAAGTTTACTATAAGGGCCGATTTTAATGAATTGAAAAGATGTACATATTTATTTAGTCAATAATGACTTCATTAAATAAAAAGTTTAAATATAAAGCTCATTACTATTTTTGGTGGCCACCGAAAAGCACTCCCGCGACAGCACAGAATCACCGAAAAGCACTCAAGTTCTCTATATATAAACGAAACTAAGCTATAAGTGCCGTTTATAATAGATTGAAAAGATGTACATATTTATTTAGTCAATAATGACTTTATATATGAGGCGCGTTATGAGAAAAGTGGGCTTAATGCATGTGCGTAAAGTGTCGTCACTGATTAGCCTGTGCAGTCCGCACTGCTAATCAGGGACGACACTTTTCACCCAAACGTGATTTTTAGTGAGGAGTGACTTCCTTGAAACTAAAAATACCATAAAAGCGGAAAGTGTCGTCCCTGATTAGCATGTGCGGACTGCGTAGGCTAATCTGGGATGACATATTACGAACATGCATTAAGCCCCTTTTTCTTCCCAGAACACGACTCATATATACATGAGGTAGTTTGCCAACATAATGAATATGTTGCCCAGCTCTTGCCACGTGGAGGCCACCTCTTGTAAGAGCCAAATTTTGAAAAAAAGGCCGAAATATTCCCAATTATTTATGCAAGAAATAAAAAAAAATAACCGGAAATAGTCCCATTTGTATAAACAAGAAATTAAATATTTGCAGCTGTTTGTAATGAAATAAAACTGCACAGCTTAAGATAAGCTTGGCTGTCAATGATTATGTTACCCTCAATTTCAAATCAGATTATGATTATAGAAAGTAATGATATGTAAAAAAAAAAAAGGACATACACCGGCATATGGGACGCAATGTGTATATAAATATATGGTACATACTAACAAAGACCTATAGATTACATATCTATAGGTCTTTGATACTAACTAATAAGTGGTACATAACATAAAAACATAGAATAAAAAATTGACAAACTATACATACAACTATGTTACATATACATATGCAAAGAAGGTAGTAAAGTTAGAATAAAAGATAGATTAAACAAAATAAAAAAAGATACAACTATGTTACATATGCAAAGAAGGTAGAAAAGTTATAAAATTCAAGATCATGATTATAATAACAAATGTGAACAATGATAAAAAACCAGGTATGATTATCATTAAGATTAGTAAAGAAATCTATAAGACGGGGCATTTAAATCGTGTTTCATTTATTTTCAGAAATTAATATCAACGGAATGCACAGGTAAACTATCAGTGAGTTTTAATTACAACACAACTGATCGAAGGTGTTAATACTGTTATCTTATCAGCGGGGTGTTAATTAAATAGCATCCGATTGAAGGCGATAATCTGAATACACGCAGCGCGCAATCTGATTACCCGTTGCGCACACGCGTCAATATGATAGAAATGCTTTTGCTTCATGTATCATACCTGGTTTTGTCAAGTGAATAAACATTCATAACATAAAGCATTACAATTATCATAAAAAATAGTACATATATACAAGTATATGAATGCTTTATCAATGTAACACTTCTTATTTCTATGTACAACTGCTAATATTTAAAATGATATTTTTTATTGTTTTCTTTTTCTATTTTTTTGGAATTACGAGAATATAATATATTCAAATTGTATATATACAGATGTCGTTGATCAGTTCCTCGCCGATGTTTACATTTGACAATCACGACAGCTATAATAGTTAGCAATGCTTTGTATTTTATTTTCTAGGTCAATTCTTTATTGTCAGTTGAATTTATTTCAGCTAATATGTACATGTCTGGTTTCGATTTTGTGAGGGCTATACTGTAGCCTGATGATCACAATGTGATATCGTATTTCTCACAGAATGGTAGTCAGTAAATGAGTCATACATTGTTTGTATTTTATTTTCGTCATGATCACTAGGTGAATGCGTACTTGTCATTTGAATTTATGTCAGCTGTTCATTTGGGAGCCGTACCCCGGGAAACAACGGCATGCGCAAGTATGCGCAAGTATCAGTGTCGACTACAAAGACTCATATGTAGTGTCAAACGCTAAATTCCATTACAATTTTGTTTATGTAATATTGGTGATATATGTATTTTTTTTTCGGCGTAAGCTGCATAAGCCAGCTTTTCACCTTAGCCTGACCTTTGTAAGTGTCCAATAAAATTCCAATAAATTTTCCCGCGGCTAGGTACGAATGAATACACTTCATTTATTCCATTGGCTGATTTGAGTATACCACCAGAACATTGGAAACATATCCGCGTCTTTGTAACACTGTTTTACTGTATGAAACAATTTTATCTCGAATGAAAAGGCTTAATAGATAGAACAGTTTTACACTCAATTCTCGACATCAATACAGTTTGTGCGTACACCTTTTATTTTCAGAGTATTACCAGCGCAAGAGCGTTTATACTTAAAAGGCTATGTTCTCATATTTAGTACTTACTTCCTTATTCCTGTCAACATGTTAACATGTAAAAGTATAAAGAGCAATGGAAGCGAGGCCTCACTTTAAAGCATTGCATTTCAACCCGCGAGGTATATCGGGTCAATTCGCGGACATTCAGAGTTTATATACAGGTCATCACCGGAGTTGGCGGCCAGTAAAATAATCGTTATATAATAAAGACGCTATCCGTGAACTAGGTGACCTCGAATTTTCTTTAGACCAGAAATATGTTAAATGAAGATATTCAGCAATATAATTATGGTATGTAAATAATAGATTCTTAATGTGTTTTCAACAATACAATGATACATATTATTGTTGATAAATTTAACAATAATTATTCGTCCATATTGCCTAATGTACTAAAGTGATATTATGAGCATGTAACAGTTTATAGGTGTCTATCGCAACCGTTGATTATTTTTGATGTTTCTACTTCATATACACTTATATTAATTAATGCAGCATCATCATACTAAAACAATATACCAGAAAGAGAAAAATAATGCATTTGAATATCAACCGTACTTTCGTTTGACAACTGATCATGCGTTTACGAGTTGAACCTAAATTTAGTTTTAGTGCAGATTTGTTTATACGACACAAAGACACGAAATTGTTTTACGGATCATTTCAGCTTACAGGACTGGGTGGGTCACGTAAGAATATCGAATATAAAATATATTTTTATAAACAACTGGTAGCAAGGTGAGTTGCAGATAATTAATCAGTAACCACATTTTAACTAACTATTTTGACCTGTTAATTCTTTTCAGCTCAATTCAACAGTGCAAAATGCCCATAATATCACTTTAAGCATTAGCACGATGATAATTGATACTGTTAATAATCGAATCAAATAGCAATGCCCGACAAACCACTAAAACAGGTTTGTTCGAAGAACGCGCCTATAAATACGGATACTTCTCGTGTGGCCGGTTGACTCATATGTTTAAATTTCACTTCCATTCTTCTTTTGGTTTTCTGTTTTGTATCTATAGGTTTATGACCAGCAATATGTTATAATGTAAAATAAGCCGCGAAAACTCCCCGTAACATCCCGTACTGCGTGTGATGCAGCTAAGAACTGCACAGAAAAAGACATTCGCTATACTTGATCTCATTCATTAAACTATTTACGCCGTATATCTTTTTTAAAGATATTTCTTGTTTATTATAACATGTAATAAATCTTGGATCTAACACATTGTCTTATTTTATTTTTTGTTTTTTGAAAACAATAATAGGAATTTACAACTTATCGTTCTAATGCACTTACCTTGTCAGCGACCCTTCTGCATCATAATCCGTTCCTCTGAATGCACAACATTTACACAAATAATTCAAGTTTCTGTCTGACCAAGATTTATATTCTTCAGTATTTAAATTAGTACAGTGGCGATGAAGCCAATTTTTGCAATTACTACACTGAATAGTATCCTCATTGCACTCTAACGTGCATTCAATGCACGGAAATTCTGACATTTTGTAAGCTATCATGACCGAAAAAACACAATTTACAATATCAAGTGGTGAAGACAAGTTAAAATATGGGTATATATATATATATATATATATATATATATATATATATATATATATATATATATATATATATATATATATATATATATATATATATATATATATATATATATATATATATATATATATATATATACACATTGCGTATAAGGGTCTGGCCCCATACTCAGGCGCCGACCAGATGTGAACGCGTTGACATGTTGTTTTTGCTGCAATAATTGGGGAACTTGTGTGTTATACGCTGACACTTGGTTCTTCCTGCATTTCTGCGAGAAAAGGTGGTCATAACCCGGCTACCATGTGCGTTTTTGGGGTCCCATATTGACACGTTGTTTTTATTGCATTAATTGGGGGAGGATTGTCATACGAGAAGCATTGCTGACACGTTGTTTTTTGCAATATTAATCAGGTAGGTAAGGGAGGGGAAATATACGGGTTTCACGTTGACACGTTTTTTTTCTGCACTATTGAATTTCAAGTGTACATGTTGATTTTTTTTGTATCTTCAATAATCCATTGTAATTGATTTAACGCACACGCGCCTTTTTAAATTTGTGTTTGAGCTGTAAATTAATAGTCATAATAAAATGCGTGTTAAGTTACCAGCGTACACTCGATACTCGAGAAATGAATGGTTTTAATGGAACGATTACAATCGCTATTATTAATACAAAGCACATTAACTAAAAGTCATGCTGCAATTTCTATTTAAGAGTTTCACGTCAATTAGAAATACTTATAACATATACATCAATTTACGTATAAGATGATAAACACCATGAAGTGCTTTTCGGTTGGTACATTGCCGATATATTTATAACTTGCTACCAGTTTTTAATAAAAAATATATATTATATTCGATATTTAACATGTATGTCTCAGTCCTCTAAACCGAAATGATCCGTAAAATAAAATAGTGTCTTTGTGTCGTATGAACGAATCTGCACTAAAACTAAGATTAGATTCACATCGTACATCGAATAATTAATTGAGCACATGTAATTCAACAAAACTGTACATTAATTCACACGAGCCGCACTGTTCGGACATGAATGAAAGGCGCCGATCATAACACAACTTCTCATCATTATCTGGAATATAATTAATTGAAGGTGCGAAAATATATTTCCAAACTGCTTTGTGCTGATTAAAGAAGCGTACCGGCCGTTCGTTCACAAGTTGTTAATGATGACTTCAGACCTTAAAATTAAGTTTTAATATGAACAGACATTGACTAAATAAATATGTACATCTTTTCAACCCATTAAAATCGGCCCTTATAGTTAACTTTCATGTATATAGAGAGATCTTGAGTGCTTTTCGGTGATTCTCTGCTGTCGTGGGAGTGCTTTTCGGTCGGTATATTACCGATATTTATCCAATTTTGGGCATTAATACCTCATAATAAACACAAGGTAGTATAAATATGCATGAAATATAAACATTTATAACTAATTTAATCCGTTTACACGCAATAGGAACGCAAAAATTATATATATATATAGCGAGAAATTGAGTGCTTTTCGGTCTTCACATGAAGTGCTTTTCGGTCGGTATATTGCCGATATTTTTTCCAATTTTGGGCATTAATACCTCATAATGAACACAAGGTAGTTTAAATATGCATGAAATATAACCATTTATAACTAATTTAATCCGTTTACACACAATAGAAACGCAAATATTCATATATATAGTGAGAAATTGAGTGCTTTTCGGTCTTCACATGAAGTGCTTTTCGGTCGGTTTATTGCCGATATTAATCCAATTTTGGGCATTAATACCTCATTATAAACACAAGGTAGTATAAATATGCATGAAATATGACCATTTATAACTAATTTAAACCGTTTACACACAATAGGAACGCAAATATTATATATATAGCGAGAAATTGAGTGCTTTTCGGTCTTCACATGAAGTGCTTTTCGGTCGGTATATTGCCGATATTTATCCAATTTTGGGCATTAATACCTCATAATAAACACAAGTTAGTATAAATATGCAGGAAATATAACCTTTTATAACTAATTTAAACCGTTTACACACAATAGGAACGCAAATATTATATATATAGCGAGAAATTGAGTGCTTTTCGGTCTTCACATGAAGTGCTTTTCGGTCGGTATATTGCCGATATTTATCCAATTTTGGGCATTAATACCTCATAATAAACCCAAGGTAGTATAAATATGCATGAAATATAACCATTTATAACTAATTTAATCCGTTTACACACAATAGAAACGCAAATATTCATATATATAGCGAGAAATTGAGTGCTTTTCGGTCTTCACATGAAGTGCTTTTCGGTCGGTAATTGCCGATATTTACCATTTTGGGCACAATGTAGTATAAACATACAATCATATAACCATTTATTACTAATTAAACTCGTTAACACACACTAAAAACGATATATTGCATATATAGAGAGAGAAATTGAGTGCTTTTCGGTGCTATTCGGTGCTTTTCGGTGCTTTTCGGTTATTGTATGGACCGATTTTTTTTTGTAAACGTTGATTGTATATTATTTCGGTGTGAATTTCGTGTGATCACTTTATTATAAAGTCACATTTCTTTATAAATAATGGACTGTTGCATATGTGTTTGCAATACCGGCGCGGTAATGCTTATACAAATAACTAATTTAAACGCAACAATTTTGCAAAATAAGGCTGTGTGTTAATAAAATAAAATTATAAAAACCATGTTTTGTAAGTTTATAATAACCCCTTAGATATTTACCGTGTTACTGTTAAAATACATATTGCGCATACAGATATCGCTCTTAACATGTAAGCTATGCTAAGGGATCAAACCGCAATCCATAGACACTCGAAAAACACAACTGAAACTGATTCTGATGAAATTATTAGAGAGCATTAAGCAAAAAAGCATTAAAATCGGTCAAATAGAGAATTTGTATAAATGGGTGATATATATGCGCTTTTAATCATAATGAATACGAATTATTTGTAATCGTTGTGGTTTTTAATGGAATGATCACGAGATCACGTCTGCGGATGACAATTGATACGCGATGTTCGAGTGCAGAAAGGACATGGTGCAAATTATGCTACCACTTCTATACCAGTCACAACGCGCATAACTGAATATGATATTTTGACATTTAAATATTTGTTACATTTTTGGAATGGTTTATAATCAAACTCATACGTTAAATTATTGCTCTTTCAGCGATTTGAGTCCTTTCCGTTCTTCGGTCATATCCCTAACGAAGGGACCAAAAGCGCTCCTAATGTTGTACATTTATGTGATTATGTGGCAACTGATATTATTAGTCACGATTATTTTCAATGATTATTTTTGCCTAATAACAACTACGCATAGCAAGGAAGCTGTTAATGATTTGGAAAAAGGAATTTGTTTACATTGTTTTGTACATTTTTTTGGTACGAAATGCGGAGTAACGAATTGTTAAGAACGCTATTTTCACGACTACATAAAACATTGACACAATAAACATCGCGGGAAAATTTAGGTTGTTAATTTCCGAGAAACGAACACAAATCTCCATTCTGCAAAAAAATACGATAGAATGTTCGGTAAGCCCTTTTCATAATTAATTCTTTAATTTGTTTACGATATATTCCATTACAAGCCATTACCTAAAAAATTACCACAGCACGACAATGTGATAATTCGTCCTATGATTGGTTCGGGTGATGGACGTGTCGTACCACTACCAGTTCGTGCCTCTGCTATTTGTGTACGGTGCATTGGAAGTTACGTACCACTGATAATATATAGACTCATAGGTGTGAAAAATACCGTATGGATGTGAATCATAACAGTATGTATATTGTTGTGTTTTTACCGGTTAGCTATTGGTGGGTTTTCTACAACACCACCAACAATCACTTGCAACGACACTAAGTACAATACTCACATTAACTGGAGTCCACGTCAGGACAGCACCAAATGTCCTCGTCGTTCTTGGCTCCACTCGTCAGCTTGTCAGGTACACGTCACGGATTGGATCTTCTACCTTCTGGGAAAGGCCCTCCAGGGAAATACGTGTCATTGACACAGTCACAGGAAAAACCCTCCAGTGAAACACGTATTACAGCACACTGACAGTCACATATACAATACAATATAACAAATACAGGCTCACAATTTCTCCTGACAAAATACTCATATAGCAAAACACATCTACTCACCTCAACATCCCGTGGTGCACAAGAGACCGTACTACCTCGTGCTGCCCAGCATGCACTATACCGATTTATCGTTGGTTTCTAATCACGAGGTATGTGCGCTTTGGTAGGCCAGGCACCGGCACAACACTATTTATGTAGTAAATTACAACAGTGTTAATAATTATAATTAGAAAGAAAGAATACAACGAAGCTGGTTATTTACTTTTAGAAAGCTTTATATGCTTTAGTTGCGACTCGCAAACAATTAATTAGCAATATAGTATAAGTGGGGCGAAACGTCTACCCCTTTTCAACACAAATATCAGTGGCATCAGCCATGCACCGCTAGTGGTGTGACAGGTCCAATTAACCCAAAGTTCTATTCATTTTCATTGCTTTTAAAGTGTATTGATACATGTACTGTGCTTAGCATTGTCAATGCGGTTGATGGTTTCTGTAAGGAAACAGTCAGAATATGTACAGACACAAAAAATCTGCAGTTTTTTTACTCTGGTCTTACAAGAAACTTTGAATCTTATATAACTGACCAAACCTGTTTGCGGAAAACTCCTCAGGGAAAGAAATCAGTGTTATTTTACCTTTGGGGGAAAGGTGGCAAGGCCCTTAAATGTTAATTACAAAAAGGGATGACATTTTTGAAGTTAAGCATAATATTATTAAGTGATAACTAGACATCGCTAAAGAGCTAGCCCAACTGAGTAATGCTGAGTAAGTTACAGGTTCATGTTTAAATTTTACTTTGATATAAATCATTTAATTGGATGGTTTTCTAATAATGATTTATAACATTATCTTGGTTTAAACAGTATTTATTATAATGAACATTTAAGCATGACATGTGAATTACATTCATACAATAATGGATAAGAAAACCAGTTACTAAAAACTTATATGAATTCTTATCCATACATGTTCTTAGAGCGTTGAAGAAGTTAGCACATGCAACCATAATTCAATATCATCAAACTTGAATTGGAAAGATAGCTAGGAAAATAGCCACAAATGCCTGTTACTTGTTCAATTTCTGTCCAAATAAAGCTATCTTTAGAGGGGAATAATAAGTCATTTCAGGATAATGTTGTAATGCCTTTGGAGCAGGGGACAGGCTGAATTTTGCAATAAATAAGACCTTAACAAATCACCGGAAATTAGTGTTTGCCCATGAGCCTGGTGCATTAAGATTTAGGACCGGTCATGTATCAAAAGTTAATAAGTGTAAAACAGTTTCCTGTATTTCTTATTAGTTAATGTTTCTGCTAGAAATTGCTGTTTTCAATTTAAAGCGCCACCATTACAGGCAATAGACAATTGTGACAGTATTATAACGCAAAATGGTACAAAAAACAACAAAACGTGTCAAAGTGGAAACACAGAATAAATATTCTTATAAAATTGAAATGTTCCTGTCTATTGAGTGTTTTTCGTGCCATATAAAAGCTGTGCTCTGATTGGTCAGATAAATTGAAATGTTCCTGTCTATTGAGTGTCTTAGTGTCATATAAAAGCTGTGCTCTGATTGGTCAGATAAATTGAAATGTTCCTGTCTATTGAGTGTCTTAGTGTCATATAAAAGCTGTGCTCTGATTGGTCAGATAAATTGAAATGTACCTGTCTATTGAGTGTTCTTAGTGTCATATAAAAGCTGGGCTCTGATTGGTCAGATAAAGTGAAATGTTCCTGTCTATTGAGTGTCTTATTGTCATATAAAAGCTGTGCTCTGATTGGTCAGATAAATTGAAATGTTTCTGTCTATTGAGTGTTCTTAGTGTCATATAAAAACTGTGCTCTGATTGGTCAGATAAATTGAAACAAAATATTTCACTTGTTCCCATGTTGGCCTCCAATCTCAATTTGCTAATAAGCTGCAAAAACAGCGCCACTGAAATTTGTAAAGAAACTACAATGATATTTTATAAAATATCTAAATGAGGAGAGGGCATGTGCAAACAGGAGCTGCAGTTTATATAACAACTTATTGAAAACATGACATTGTTTTCATATTTTTCCTAAAAATGTCGGGCATTTTTTCACCTGTTAAGCCGCTTTGTATTTATATTTCTTTTAAATGAATACTCCCTTTGACCTCTCTGATATACGGTGTTTTTGCTGCCCTCCTGTTTTTGTTTCAAGATCAAAGAGGTAGAAATAAAAAAGTTATTGAAGAAAAACTGTCAACAAATCTTTTGTTTACTTAATTATGATCTTTAAGAAATTCGATGTTCACATATGATTTTCTCTTATTATACACAGTAACTTGGCATGTGTACAGTAAAATATTCAAAAAAACATTGTTATTATATTTTCCTAACGTGGTTTTATCTTCATAAATGTAAATCTGTTTTTTTTTTATCCCCAACAGAAATGGGTAGATTTAGAGTCATTCTGTCCATTTTCAGTTGTTGATGGTACAAACGTCGTTCACATCCTCAAGCAATTACATTTTAAAATGAAATATTTCATGACCATGAAGTGAAGATGTGCAAGAAACCTTGTTCTGCCACAGTGATTTATACAGTTCTGAATTATTCACTCTTGGAAATGTCAGAGAAAATGGTTTCCATTATTAGTCATGTTTGTGAGCTTAGTATCTTGATGTGAAAAACATATAAAAAGGGGATACGAGGTAAATGAGTTTTTTTCATACTCTGCTGGTGTGTTTTTATAGAAAATATTATAATAATTAAAGAAAATGCGCAGCTGAAATTTACATGTAATCTCCAGACATGACATGTACATAAGTAATAAGCAATAAATCATGTACAGTGCATACATTTAAAGGGATTGTAGTACAGACTTTGTCAAGTTTTTGAAGAAACAAACAATATAATTATATCACTGCACACACTGCCTTTCTAGTTTCACGAATAATTTGTACAAATTCAACACAACTGTCTGGCCATTACAATCTCAGACTAAACTGTAAATCTAATATAACGGGCTCCGTTAAAATGCTAAATCCAATATAACGCGGCTGGGGGTTGGCTCCCGTATTTTCTCAAACATTTTGGTCTATAGCGTTTTCATGACATTTAATTATGGCGGTGGCCTATGTGCTGATTGTATAAATTATAATTGCTCAATTTTAATTGATTAGAGACTAACCATTACTGGGGAATATGACAGGGTGATTATCTATAATTATATGTTTGGTGCAATTATACAGGTGTGAAAATAGCATATGTTTCATTTATGTGCTATGGATCATTTATGTGCTATCGATTAATACAGGTGTGAAAATAGCATATGTTTCATTTGTGTGCTATCGATCTTTTGAATCATTGACAGCTTTGAAAAGTTTTACGATCAGGGGTTTTTTTTAGAGAAAGGGGAAGACGCTGGACGCTGGGTGAAAGGGGAAAAAAAGAGTGCGAAAGAGAGATATTAGGGGAAAAAATAAACACTGTTCATTTCAATGTCTATAACTCATCAAAAGAGACTTGTCTCTGTCCTTTTTGTTCTTAAACACATTTAACAGGTATTAAAGCCAAAGTCCTTAATAAAGTTGCAGGTGTAGATCTAATAATGGGAAATGTTTTCAACTATATTTTTGTACTGGGGCCGGGGAACGATGTCAATTTTGTGATTTCAATTTCATGATGAATGGTTTGACGATCTTGATTTGCTACAGTATTGGAAGGGAAAGGAGCGGCAGCTGCCGATTGTCTACTTTCACTTTCACAATGTTTGATGTTGATTACCTCGGAATCCTGCTGGGTTATAACGGTTTTCGATGATTTTTTCTTAAAAAATGCCTCGATGCGTTCAGTATCTTCCGAGTTCGAATGTTTTATTTTGTTTGTGTAAGAACGCTAATTGTGAGACATTTTTTTCTGTTTTCACGTTTATACCTCGGCTTGCACATAGCCCGGATGAAAATTCGACTGGTTTCCGGTAATTAATTGACGAAACACCCTTCTCGCGCAAGACCGGTATCCAGTAAAATAGTCACATGATTTATTGATTATTACGATTAGTTGCCCAGTTTACATGACGTTATTTAAGAGCTATATTTAGAATAACTGGGATTCCCAGATGTTGTGTGTTCGTCTGGAGAGAGAGAGCGCGAATTCGTTGTACATGGTGCAAATTGGATAATTGTCGAATGCCCCAAGGAAAAATAAACATTTCTTTGAGAGAAAATATTATATTTTGGTGAAAAATGATATTTTTGGTGGGGAAATTGTATTTTAAGGGGAAAAATTCTAGTAGGGGAAGACGCCGAATATCGGCGTCACTTTCTTAGTAAAAAAAACCCCTGACGATACATGTTTCACTTCATTGTTATATGTAGACAATATGAATTTTAATATTGTTTGCTAAAATGCTATTGAAAACATTACAAGAAAAGAGAAATTAATAAGCAATTAATAATATTAGTTCCATCCGTACGTAGGGTAATTGTTTACAGCAAAGCACTATCATTTTGGGGGGATTTTAAGGAAATCCCAGGGAAGCAGTTTTTTTTGCATTACTGAGTATGTCGCACTAAAATATAGCTTTGTATTCTATTGCATTCAATCTCATTTAAACTCACTCGTTCATTGGTTGTTACAATTAAATCTGAACAGTGCCCTATAAAATTGCTGTCCCATATGGCACTGTTCATTTTACACTTCTGAAAAATGGCTTATGTTTGTGTTTATGAAATTCTTAAGCACATTTATCGTTTTAAATGGCCAGAATAATTTATTTATTTTGATGTAGTAATTATATACTAGGATACTCGGATATATATGCACATTAGAAAAGCGGTATGTACAGTGTATACAGTTATTGCTACGGTAGGGTTATATTCATGTATTGGCCATGACAACACAACCTGGTTGCAATATTCAACTCTCAGCTGTATAACCCAAAGTGTTGCTGAGCTGTCACAACAAAACTTATCAAAAGCTCTGGGAGTCCATTTTTATGTACTAAGCACCATCTTTGCATTTTTATCCTCCCGGTAGGGTGGCATACAGCACTTGAACTGTCCGTCAGTCAGTATGTCAGTCCTTCCGTCCCAACACTTTAATGGTCATAACTTTTTCAATATTTAACATAGCAACTTGATATTTGACATGCATGTGCATCGCATGAAGCTGCACATTTTGAGTGGTGAAAGGTGAAGGTCAAGGTCATCCTTCAAGGTCAAATGTCTAATATATGGCGTCTGTCCGTCAGTCCGAAAATATTAACATTGGCCGTAACTTTTTCATTTTTGATGATAGAAACTTGATATTTGGCGTGCATGTGTATCTCCTGGAGCTGAACATTTTGAGTGGTGAAAGGTGAAGGTCAAGGTCATCCTTCAAGGTCAAATGTCAAATATTCCGTCCGTCCGAAAACTTTAACATTGGCCATAACTTTTTTAATATTAAAGATAGCAACTTGATATTTGTCATGCATGTGTATCTCATGGAGCTGCACATTTTGAGTGGTGAAAGGTCAAGGTCATCCTTCAAGGTCAAAGGTAAAAAAAATCCAAGGGAAGTAATAAGCATTAAAGGGAGATAATTTATATTTTTCATTTGACTGGTACAGATCATTTTCGCATTGGAAGTAATATTTTTAAACGGAAATAAAAAAAAGAAGGGGCATTGTGTTTCTGGTTTTTATATAGAACTAACTCTTGTCTTAAAGTTCCCCTAGATGTGTTTTTTCTATCAGCTTGTCTTGCACATCTTAATTTTCAAATCTTGAAAATAAATCTTACGACTCTAGGGTCAACATTTGTGATTCAGACTTGATGAAACTAGGCCAAGTTTCAATCAGCGTTTAAACACCAATTATCAGGTCAAATCTTGATAAACTTTTTACCACTCTAAGGCCACATTTATGAGTCAGGCTTGATGAAACTAGGCCAAGTTTCTATCAGCGTTTAAACACCAATTATCAGGTCAAATCTTGATAAACTTGTTACCACTCTAAGGCCACATTTATGAGTCAGGCTTGATGAAACTTGTTCAGAATGTTTATCTTGACAATATGTCTTGATGTCTATTTTTGAATTTGGGTCAAAACTAGATCACCTGATATAACTTCAACAATTGGTGTCCATGAAGTCAGGTGAGCCCTTAAGGGTCATCATGGCGCTATTGTCTTTTTTAACCAGGTAATAATAACATTTAAAAAAGCAAGCCAACACAAAAGAATAAACATTTTTTGATATCATGGTTTATTATTCTGAAGTTATGTGAGGTTATTAATATGGCATTTAATTAAACACATGTTACTTCTTGACAAAATCTGCTTTATCTAATAACAAAAGGCTTTTTCCCCTCAGGTGGTCTTCTTAGTACTTGTGGAACAAACACATATTTCTTCACAAACATTGTTCAAGTAGCTCAGTCATTTTTGTTTCTGTGGTGTGTTTCAGTTGATGTACAGAAGACAGATAGGTTAGACAAGGAACTATGTTCTGTGAGTAGCAAGAACATGGAACTTTAGTCAGGCACTGAACCTGTACTGAATTCACTCCTGTCTAGGTGGAAGTTTCTCTGGTTGGACAAGTGTTCTTGGGAGCATCAGTAATAAAATTGAAACCAGACACTGGATTTTTACTTACCTCCCACCTGTTTAACTGGCAGTGATTGTGGCTGAGATTGAGGATTGCTACCTAGAATCTTTAAAAGGTAAGATTACGTAGGTATCAACAACAGTAACTCCCTCAGTTGCATGCTGTTTGAGATTTTATGGTAAACCGTTCTGCTCATGATTGAACTTTTGTCATCAGACTGTGTCTGTTGTCAAGTGTTTTGTTTCTGTCATTAACTGGTAATAGTTATGGTTTTGAAACCAAACCTTAGATGTTGAAACCAAAAGCTGTACATGTGTGTTATTTCCAAACAGTATGGAATATATTAATTACTGTTCTTTTGCAGTTTAGTTTTTGTAGTTTTATATAAACATATTGCATTAAAGACAATGTTTCATTGTATTGAAATGTAATTGTATTGAATAGAGGCCATAATCCCACCAAGTGAAGCATAGTTTTGAAGTATGTTGAAATCAAGCAATGTTCAGTGAGTTAATCCATACAATTTAAATCTCTGATATTCTATGATTTCAAATGCATGTTTTCAGTTGTTAGTGCCAACGGTTAGGTAACAATTATTACAAGTTTCATAAATATATGCACTTATCAAAATCAGTTGATGACAAGACTTGGTCTCAATATGCAAAATGTTTGTTTCACTTGAGATTGAACTTGGGTAAACTTTTGTATTTTGAGTTGTTTCCCTTGAACTGATGTAGTAAGTTGACTGGTCATGACAAAATCTAAACTGTTGACCTTAAATTAAGGTCTCCTTTGTTAGAGGAAACCCAAAACAGGGTATATAATATAAAAAAGTGCCCTTTATTAAAATGTTAAATATCATAATATGCAGTGCTTGTGTTGCTTTTTATTCAGAATCTGGATATAACAAGTTTACAATACAATCTGTGCAATGGAAGTGGGTAACATATAAACACGGTAATGTCAAATGCCATACCTTTCAAAGAAATATGAAGCAAAACTATTTTATATACATTATTTTTTTATAAATTGGCAGCAATGTGTGTGACATGTTGACTTGCATGAAATTTGCATACTAAATCAAGGCCTAAATGTTTTACAGCCAAAATGTTACAAACCCAACTCTTTATGAATGGCTCTATCAATACACACAAATATATATCTTATTGTCTTAAAACTCAGGCAATAAGGTGCAAGACTGAACAATTTAACTGTACATTTATTAATGCAATCTTGGTACAACAAATTAAAAATGTTAAACTAATGATTGTGCCTATGAGTTGTATCATGTAAGTTGTAATGACCACAATGAAATGGGTTAAGATACTTTGACATGCGTTCTTTTTACATGGTTGCATGCCAAATGTTAAGATACTATTTTAGATAAGTATTCTATAACAAAAGTCAACTATATATGTGAGTAGTTAGCTCCTTGCACTGAGGGTGGTCATGATAGACAGAAGGATGAATTATTAGGTTTGTCATAAGTTACCTCCCTGTTATTGTGATTTCAACTTAATTTTATTCCATGTGTAAGGTCTTTTAACCTTCTTATAAGATTTATAAATTATTACATTGATCAAAAGAACTGAAAATAAGTCACAGGTATTAGGAAAAAATAATGGTTTTAATTGTGAAAACTATTATGAATATAAGAACATTCCCAGCCTACATTCAATCTCCATATATTACATGTTAATTAGTAGTAGACAATATAACATCTTCTCTTGCTTTAACTTACAAACTTTTTTTTATGCCCTGCCAAAGGTGGAGGGATATAGAATTGGCTTTGTCTGTCCATCTGTCCGTCCGTAAGTCTGTCATTCCTTCAGTCTGTCTGCCACAAAACTTTTCAAGGCTTTTTCTAAGAAACTATATACATGTAAGATATCAACATGAAACTTCATGGGTGTATAGATATAAATGAGGAGAATTGCCATGCACATGAGCCATAACCCTACACTTTCTTAAATAAGAGTTATATCCCTTTAAAAAAAAAATATCCATATCACAGATACAATACAAGATTTCAACATTAAACTTTACTGGCGTATTGATAATAATGATGAGAAATGCCATGCACAAGAACCATAACCTTGCCCTTTGTTGTTTTTGTATTGTGTAGCTTTAAAGGGGTATATCTCAGATATACTACAATATTGCAATATTAAACTGCATGGGTGTATAGATATCAATGAGGAGAATTGCAATGCATAAAAACAATTACCACGCACATATATTTTTTGGATAATTCCATATACCAAGGGATTTGAACCCATCCATTAACAAACTTTATTTTGCGGGAGATATCAATTTAATGAATTTGATTGTTTTCAAAAAATTATGGTGTTTTAAAAGAATGTAACAATTATGGTGTTTTAAAAGAATCTCTCTAATTTTTCCGACTTAGAAAACCACATTACTTGCATTTTGAATACTGTTGAATTACTTATTTGGGAAGAGGTCTAATTTCCATGCTTTTTGTGCTCCTGCCCTTGCGCCAATTATGACCACTGTGAATATTTACCGATTTTAGCAATTGTCCAGTTACATGTATATTCATCCATATACCAGGTTAATACAAATTAAAACATCAAACCTTTTCAATTAGCAGGGCCCTAAATCTGTCAAATTCAAGGCCGAAATTCGGCGGCATTCACCCACCTGAAAAGTGTACTTTTTTTCCCTTTTGGGGGGAAAAATTCTCCCTTAAAAATTTTTTTTTTTTTTAATAGATAGATGTGTCTCATGATTATTATATCTCAATTCTATTTTAATTTAATCTTGTCAAACATACTTAATTATGAAAAAAGCAATAAATATAGTGCAAACATGTACAAATGTAATAATTAGAGAGTAAGTAAAAAATTCCCTAAAATGGGAAACGCCGCGAAAACTCCATCTGCTATGGGTAGCGACTATTCCCCTAAAATGGATTGAGGGCCCTGAATTTTACACTAAGCACTTTAGACGGTCGCTAAAAAAGCGACCATCTAAAAAATGTGTAATCTTTGTATTCAGCTCACCAGAGCACAAAATGCCCTTTTGTCCCTCATCACCACTTACATTGTTCAAAACATTTACCCAATTATACCATGGCCGAATTCCAAACTGGGTCACATGAGGTCAAAACTGGGTCACTTTTATAAATGAAAGAAAAAGCTAGTTAACACTCTAGCAGTCACATTTTTGGTCCAATCTTCGTGAAACTTGTTCAGAGTATTTATTTAAATGATATCTTGGCTGAAAAGAAGGTTGAGGTTCATTTACAAACTTTGCCACCAGCGGTGAAGCAGATTTCCTTAATGCAGGGGGTGGATCGTACGCAAGTAACTGGCGTGGCGTAAGTGAGAAAAATAGTAACTGGTGTTCAAAATGGCGGTTAATGGGTGAATTGTGAATGTTTTCGTCGGTTTTTTTGAAAGGTTTGTACATTTACCATATTTATTCGACATCAGGGTTTTTTTTTACTAAGAAAGTGACGCCGATATTCGGCGTCTTCCCCTACCAGAATTTTTCCCCTAAAAATAACATTTCCCCCAAAAAAATATAATTTTCACCCAAATATAATATTTTACCCTCAAAGACATGTTTTTTTTCTTTTGGGAAAGTCGACACGTATCCAATTTGTACCATGTACAACGATCTCGCTCTCTCTCTCTCTCTCTCTCTCTCTCTCTCCCGACGAACACTCAAATCTGGGAATCCCAGTGATTCTATATATAGCTCTTAAAGTACGTCATGGAAACCGGGTAACTAATCGTATTAATCATGTGACTATTTTACTGGATTCCGGTCTTGCGCGAGAAGGGTGTTTCGTCAATTAATTACCGGAAACCAGTCGAATTTTCATCCGGGTTATATGAAAGCTAAGATATAAACGTTAAAACAGAAAAAAAGTCTCACAATTGGCGTTCATACACGAACAAAATAAAACGATCGGACTCGGAAAATATTAATTGCGTTGACGCATTTTTTAAGAATGAATCATCAAAAACCATTGAAACCCAGCAGGATTTGGAGGTACATGTTATCAACATCGATTAATACTGTCGGATTATTGTGAAAGTGAAAGTAGACAATCGGCAGCTGCCGCACCTTTCCCTTCCAATACTGTAGCAGATCTATATCGTCAACCCATTCATCATGAAATTGAAATCATAATATTGACATCGTTCCCCGGCCCCAGTTTAAAACATTTCTCATTATTAGATCTACACCTGCAACTATATTTAGGACTTTGACTTTAATATCATACTTGTTCATGTGTTTAAGAACAAAAAGGTCAGAGACATGCCTCTTTTTTTAAAACAAAACCTGAAGTCTGTAGGCGAGTTATAGACATTAAAATGAACAGTTTTTATTTTTTCCCCAAATATGTCTCTTTCGCGCTCGATTTTCCCCTTTTACCCAGCGTCCAGCGTCTTCCCCTTTTTCTAAAAAAAAACCCCTGGACATTGTCCGTACGCGCAAGATGATCTACTGATATTCATTTAACCTCGGTATAAATCCTGTAGATGCATTATTAATATTAAATAAGTTATTGAAGACTTTATAGGCAAATGCCTCATTGTTTACGATTAACACGGTTAATTTTATGTGCATTTTGAAACCATATATAAGGATATCTCAGCAGTTTTCATGGAAAGGTGGACTCAATAACCATTATAGTTTACCTTGTATAAGCACCAGGATGCTTCCAAAAGGCAATCGCAATATATGCATCAAAATTAGAAAATTAAACCCCATTTCAATAACTGGTGAGCACAGTACCCCCACTTTCAGTAACTGGTGTTTATTCAAAGTCAGAGTACACAGAAAAAAGAAAACATAATAATATTTATTTTATGTGTTACTACAGATGGAATCGTCCAACGGAGATCAAATTCAATGCGAAGTGTGCTGTGTTGCATTATCATGTGCATACTCTTTAAAGCGGCGCATGCAGCTTCATAGTGATTCCACACATGAGTGCGATTTTCCAGAGTGCGGAAAAACATTCAAGTGTAAAAAATCTCTGCAGCGTCACACCGGTTCCCACACCGATGGTCCACACCGATGGTCCAAAAGTCTGTAGTCAGTGTGGGAAGGAGTTCACAACGACGTATTGGCTTAACAAGCATGAAAATGACATTCACTGAGGCAAAGCATCGAATTATTTATGGACAGTGTGTGCGAAGCCATGTCAGTCAGGATACGCACTCAACAACATTTGAGTTGACATTCGGATGAAAAAATACACCCGTGAAGTATGTTCGGAGTCATACAAAACCCCATCAATTCTTCGAATACACAAATGCAGCCCTCCGGACGATGAAAAAGGAAAGCATGCCTGTGCAACATGCACCAAAACATTTAAGACAATGAGGCTGTTGAAACAGCACATGAATAAGCTCGATGCTCCCAAATTTTCTTGCCACGTCTGTGGAAAAATGTTTAAATGGAAGCATTGCATGAAAAATCATATTAAGCAATGTTGTGTGGAAATTAATCAAGAGTAAATCTAACACCCTTTCTTGTAAAACTACAACGTTTGCCACTGTTTCCCTGTTTATTATTTCATTGTTTGAATTGCTTGTTTTTAAGTTGAGTGCCATTTTTTTGCTTAATTAACAAAATTCCTATTCAAACCAAAAATCACAATATTTCCTTTAATTTGAGCTTTATCGTCGTTTTAATGTTAGTAATCAGGAAATCAACACTGACAGTCTTTTTGAAGTTATTTTTCTCGAATGTTTTGAAACTTATAGGCTTGCATCCGTTCTTTTATAAATAGGATAGGAAAAATAGATATTAATAATTAAGTTATCACAGTTGATTTTGTAAAAGTTTTTTGTTTTCAAGCTGTATGTTCTATATTACGAGTAGACATTCTGGAACTGAGTGTTTGTTTTTGTATACACTTAGTTGTTTTTGTTCTTATTTCCCAATATGTACATTCCAATAATATGCGATTTTGTAAATTTTTCACAAGGACACATAGATAATCAAAAAATATGTATACATTGTGTTCGGATTTCGGCATGTTCAGTGTTAATATATTTAAAAATATTTTGTGTTGGAATTCATGGAAAGATTTTATATAGTATGGGTTTTGGTACTAGTTAAGTTTCGTATAAGTGACATAAACCATACATTAATAACGTCATACTTTTCTAGTCGTTTAAAGTTGGCATGGAGTCTGAGTGTGTTCACATTTTATTGTGATAAATATCACCCCATTCCGAACCGCTGTGATTATCATTACAAATATTAATGTGATTTTATGTTTCATTATTATTACATTCGTAAATAGTAACACAGTGTGTGTTAATACCGTGAGTCGTGTTCTGAGAAAACTGGGCATAATGCATGTGCGTAAAGTGTCCCGAGGTTGCTTATCGTTTTCTTCTTTCCTTTGTGCGGAGCCCTTATGTCAAACTCATGGTTTCTGAAACAGAAAGCTAAGTTGTGAGGAATGGGATTGTAACTGCACAAAGGCCCGTATTAAAAAATGTTGAAAGGCTAAAATATAGACTCAGACTGAGATTTTCAATCAATTAATTAGCAATTTTAAATCATGCTTTAATCATGAATGAAAAGTGGTCTTTGTGTAAATCTCTTTATAGTAAATGTGATTTTTGTATGACACGAATTGTAGAAAAAATAATTAGTTCGATTCTTTTTTTAAGTCTGAGTCTATAATTCAGACGAAAACGTTCACGAATTCAAGCCTTGTTTTATGTACACATACCAAGTGTGCTTTTTTTTAAGAAACACCAGTTACTGAGGGTGGGGGTACTGTGCTCACCAGTTATTGAAATGGGGTTTAATTTCGAATTTTCGAATATATTGCGATTGCCTGTTGGAAGCATCCTGGTGGTCATAAAAGGTAAACTATAATGGTTTTTGAGTCCACCTTTCCATAAAAACTGCTGAGAAACCCTTATATATGACATAAAAATGCATATACAATGAACCGTGTGAATCGTAAACAATGAGAATCTTGTGAATAAAGTCTTCAATAACTTTTGTAATATTGCTAATTCATCAAAAGGATTTATACCGAGGTTAAATGAATATCAGTAGATCATCCTGCGCCTAAGTATAATGTCGAATAAGTATCGTTAATGTACAAACCTTTCAAAAACTCCGACGAAAACATTCACAATTCACCCATTAACCGCCATTTTGAACACCAGTTACTATTTTTCTCACGCCATGCCAGTTACTTGCGTACGATCCACCCCCTGTTAATGGGTATAGTGAAACCTTTAATAGGAACTATTTATGTTTCATTTACTTTCATAAACTGTCGTTCGTCTGAACTCGTATTTTCAGAATAGTTTAGGTCTTTTCCGTGTCAGGTCTCATAGCCTTCTTTTATAAATATACAAATTCAATTTTAATATACAAAGAACATTATATGTATTTGCACTGCAGTTCAAATTAAAATGAAAATCAAAACTAGAAATGCATCTCCAAATATCTTTTGAAATTGAGTAAAAACTAAATATTTTGAATATTTTGTTGAACATGTTTTTTACAGAAAGCATTTGTATTACCTCACACATAGACATTTTTTAAATAAAAAAACATTGTACAGAAGAAATCAATGACTGTTTGGTTTCAATAGTTGACACATAAACAGAATATGTTCATGTGTGATGTAGAGCGTTTATTTAAAGAAAGTATCAATGAACAGCATCACAACAGTTTGACACATACAGTACAGCCAAGGCGGAACAAACATTATCCGCAGCTACGCCACGGCAAGATTATTAGTACGCGGCGGCCAAATCGTGTGTTCACGCGGCGAATCGCCGCGGCACTCGGCATCGTTCCGCGCAACGACGCCGAGCCTGTATCAACCTCGCGTACTTTCGCGGAGTGAATCCGCCGCATACGTACACGGCGGATCAAGTGAATAGATATACATCTACATGTTCATTTGTGTAGCATAGAAACCTAGATTTACGCCACTTTCATAGTTATTAGTTTCATGTTATAAAGTGATATCATGGACATCGTATAGTTTATAGGTGCCTATCGCAACCGTTGTTTATTGTTTGTGTTTTCACTTATATACACTTATATTTGTTAATGCAGCATCAATATACTAAAACAATATCCCGAAAAGAGGAAAATAATGCATTTGAATATCAACCGTACTTTGACAACCGACGACAGAAATTATTTGATTTATATAAAATAAAGTATGTTGATAATGTATTATGATTTATGCAATCAAATAACAATAGTTATTTGTATAAAGATTTTTGCCATTGTATATTTCCGACTTACGTTGTCCTCATTAAACTTTAAAGTCATTTTTAATGAGGGATCATTGAAGAAATAGTTTCTTATATTGAAACACAATTAACAGGAATCTGCCACTTTCTGTAAAAATCAAAGAATGTTTTCACAGTTTATGGGAGGGCTCTAATTGGCACTTATCTGTGTATCTTTTATGGCCCCTAATAAACATTAAGAGGGCCTTTGTCTGGCCCTAATAGGTCCAATGTTTATCTAAGTGGCCCAGTGTTATTGTTAGTTGTACAAACTGATTACCGGAATAAACCCCCTTCGCAAGAAACCCCCTTCCCTATAAACGGCATAGCGGAAGAAACCCCCTTTCACATTTTGCATACACGGAAGAAACCCCCTTCCATAACGGAAACAAAGCCCCTTTGAGTTTTCAGACAGGCGGAATAAGCCCCCTTCCTAAGTGTTAAGTCTCTCCCGCAGAGATAGTAAAATCCCAACTCGAACGATGAATTCCCCAATACATCCGTTTCAACCCGAATCTATCACTGCATACTTGCTACTTTTCAAGTTTATATTCATTACCCAATAATCCCGTTTATAACATTTTTAAAGCACTTTCTGGTAAATATTTACGATAAAAGCTCTCAATAATTTCTTGAACACAAACCTTGCCATTTTTCTTTTGTATCCCTGACGTGTTGTGTGCTTGTTAAAAACGCTCAATACACCCACGCTTTCTATGATGCTTAATTTTCGCGCCCTTTTTATTGAGCGAAAGAGTCAACACAAAATAAATTTACAGTGCAAGAATTCTGTGTGAACTGTCATAAATGATGACACAAAACTGTGTCAATAATTTATAACAATAAATTGGGGCATGAGTCTTAATGCAACACGAGATCAACTAAATTATTTGAATGAGAACAAAAAGATATATTACATGTATAATCCATCATGTCTCTACCCATTTCCCTTTTCCTTCATAAATACCATTTTGTAACATATCATATCATATTTATAGTAAAAAATAATGTAAGCGAGTTAATAAAATGTAAATCAGATAAAACACAAATACCAAGTTATACCCAGTATTGTCCATAAAGACCATTAAATTGAATTTCATTTATGAAACAATAAGAAAGTATTATTAAGATTCCAAACTTTCCACATGATGTAGTTGGTTAAAATGTAACAAATAGTTTCTAATTACTAATAATTAATTGATATGTTTTTCTAGAGACAAATAATTATATAAGTTATATAATTGTGTAATATCTTTATTACCCAGTAAAGCCCATCCAAACCATCCAAAACAAACACAAAATGAATTGCACTTTTTTTCAGAAAAAAAGTAATTATTAATATGCATCCACATGAAGTAGAAGTTAACAGTGTAAATAATAGAATACAATTGCTAAAATTAATAGTTATTTTCTGTTATGTACTTAATCATTATTATCATTATGCAAGTTGTGCTGTTGTATAATTGTGTTATATCTTCGATACACAAGTAATGCCCATCCAAACAGGCAAAGAAAATGAATTTCCATTTTCATGAAAATGAGAAGGAATTATGAATATGTTTTAACATGAATTAGAAGTTGACAATGTAACTAACAGTTAACAATTGTTCATAGATATGTTCTTTAAATATGTACAAACTCATTATTATCGTATAAGTTATACAATATTGCAATATCTTTATTACCCAGTATTGCCCACTATTGCCCAGTAAAACACGGGTATTCCCAGTATTACCCGCCCGGGCTGGTCAATACTATAAAACCCGGGTAATGCCAAACATGTCATAATCCCAATAATAATGTTTATATTTTTGTTTTTCACAACCAAAATTGGAAAAAACAAAGTTTCATCAGTGAATTCAGTGTATTTTTCAATATTCGATCATAATATCCGCAGTATTTTGATAAAGAATTAATATTAATGGGGATTTCGATAATTATGGGGATTTCGGTGTTTCTACACACCACTCATTGCCAGTGGGGATCAAAGTGGGACCTTTTGATACAAGTAGCTAGACAGACACTAGATGCAATATTCTAGCACAACCTTTTTTATTAAGTATAATCATTGAAGATTCTGTTATAGTTACATATTAAAAACAGTTACAATATGTGTTACTCATTTTATTGCTTCTGTCCCCTTTGTAAAACCTGGTGTATCTGCATGTGCATCCAACTAACTCAGAAACTGTCCCTTAATTACAATAACTGCATTGCCTTTTAAACTCCAACACAAAAAGGTCTTGACAAATTAAATGTAGCGGTATTAACCCCATATTTGTCTGTGTTTAATGATCATCTAAATACACTTGAGATGCAGAAAAAAAAGACTGAACAAAATTTTATTCTTTGCATTTTTCCTGCATGCATTCATGTTTGTGTATTAACAGTTTACTTCTCCTTTCGATAAATGCACTTCATCAGAAAATAAGTGACCATAAGTGCATTTAATTTACCGGTATTAAAATGCACTTTAAAAAAAGGGTACAAAAAAGTGTATTGAATGTGCATTAAATAACATTGTCATATACATGTACTTACCAATGCCTATTAATGAGCAGTAGTCCTTATATGGTTTACTTATGGTAGAAACAATGCATTTTGTATTGCTATTATTTCAAAATAAAGCTATTGTAATGTTAAATTAAACACACCATGTAAAGTTGGAATATAACATCTTTTCAACAATGTATAATGTGCTGTTTTACCTTTAATGTTTATTTATTAAACCAAATTATAAGTAAAATAGACAATGCATATTCAAACTCATTTCATGCTATGAATGTATTTTTGAAAAATGCTGTGTATACTTTTTGTTTTTAATAGTAGTACTTTTGTTATGTTTTTTATTAACAGTGATGTTTTTTTTATCATATTCATTGTATTTTTAAACTTTGTTCATGCACACATCAACATGGTTTCAATATTTTTTAGGATTTAAACAAAAATTCAAATTATAAAACACCCAGTCTTGAAGTGATATCAATTGAAATGATACAATTATATATGCAAGTGTCTATTTTTCTGATGTATATTTTTTAAATAATAACAGGTAAAACTGCATGTAATGCAGTGTTCAAAAACACAGTTTATTCCCAAATTGATGTCTTATTCCAACTTCACATAACAGTGTGTTCCTAGAATAATTAAGAAATACTGGAATCTCAAATTGTGTCATATCATTGTTTCTAGTATCTGCATCAGCATGCAGTAACCCTTCTCAAAATGAAATGTGCTTTTTACCAAAATGCACTTAAAAAATTGTATTTTATATGCACTTTTTCTTAAAAAGTGTATCATCCAATTTTTTTTTAAGAGAACACTTAATTGTATTAATTCTGCATTTTTAGAACCAGATGAAGCTGTGGGAGTGTATTTTTCTGTACTTTTTTTATAAATACATGTAAACATGTAATCCTTTTTTTCTTAGAAAGTGGATTTGTAAGTGCATCTTTGTAATTTAAATGTATTAAGTGTATCTTTTCAGGTCAGGGAATATTTTTACTTTTGAAACAAATTAACTCATTCTTAGAGTTTTCTTAGGTGTATGCTACAATTTAAATAAGCAAACAAGTGTTTTTCCATTGGGGGCATACAATCAAAATGTTCACCACATTTCAAATAATGTAGCCACTTGTTGTGAATTTAATTATATCATAATAATGTGCATTACCATGTCAACTGTGCGCTTCGGATATTGTTGTGCAGTTGTTACTACCTCTTCCTCAAAGGAAACATCCAGCCACTCAATGACTCTATATTAAAAAAAACTTTTCTTTATTTTGCCTTCGAGAGATAACCAATACGTCTTCTGTGAGAAACGCATACATGCTAAAGCGTTGTCGTAGCGAGGCATATACGTATACTGTCAGAGACATGATCACGCCTAATAAAAGTAATAATAATAGCCTTTACTTCTGATAACTGGGTCACCCTACATATTTCTAAACACACAAGTGGTTTCACGATACATAGATCAATTTGGAAATTGTAAAATTGTGTCATTTAACACAGTTGTAAACCTAAATTGCATTTTTTTTTAAAGTGAAACTTTACCTCGGTTTGATAAATCAGCGGTATATTTCATGTTTAACCGCATAAACCAGACACATCTTGGATTATAATTTGATGTAACAGACCTATGAAATTTCATTGTGCTTAAATTCAGAGTTTTGTCAGTAGAAAAGCATAATCTTACATGTTTTAAACACAATTTTCTACTAATCCGTTATCGATGTCATGTGTATTTTAACAATGTTTTCGTAGTGAAACATATACCCGACGTCGTAGCGAAACGGACTACGCTTTGACCTCGTCAGCCCCCAGTGGTAGCTAATGAATAGAATTCTCAATGAAATGCTGACAACTTCAAACATCATTCTTTTTAAGAAAGTGCTTCTTCTGTGTTTTCCAATATCGCATCCAATTTAATCATTAAACCTTTATTACATGTTGTAAAAAGTTTGTGAAGTAATAAACTGAAGTGACATTATTCAAGAAGTTTCTTCTGTTAAAGATTCACTAAAAACAGTTTAAACAACTTTATTCACAACAACAGTAAATATTATTTTGTAGTGTTAACAATAATCACACATTTAAATATTATTTAAATATTTTTTTTAATAAACATTCTGACTTCATATGTGAAGGATTATTTTAATATCTGTTGAAAATATTGGGATATGGAGAAGCTGAACAAAATTTAAGTGGAACATTTTAAGTACAAAAAGGGGCATTATTCAGCTAAATGCAGGTCAGAGATACGAAACATTGTCAGGAGTGACCTCACATAATGGCTCTGAATACATTAGTGCTTTTATAGTGAAAATCTATAGTAGAAACAGTGATATGAAGATGTAAAATTACATATATTTTTATGTCCCCATCTATAGTAGTGGGGGACATATAAATGTGGTTTACAAGTCGTAACATACCTACGAGAGCTTATTTAAACGGTCCCCAGGTTAATTTAATTTTAGTCATGCAAGTTTTGGCAGGTTGTTAGATGGATTCTTTTGGTATGCTTTTTAAAAATGTATTTAGAGCCAAACGAAACCTTTTACTTCCACTACTATTAATACTATTTGACAGCACTTGTTTTTAAATGCATCATTTGAAAAACATATTTTTGCCATTTTTATAATAGGTGATACATGTATTGCAGCTAATGTATACTGGTCATTAAGAAGCCAGATTTTTTTTGATCCTCATAGTCCTAAAACAATGTCAACAAATTTAAAAGATAATAATAGGCTTAAAACATTCTATGGTCCACTTGACAAGAATGAAGTTTTAAAACCTTGCAGTAATAATATACCAATAGCTTGACAAGTGAGTAACCCCCTCAACGAAGAGTTTCTGTGTCCACTTAACAAGAACGAAATTTTAAAAGAAGGCAGTAACTCTATACCAATAGCTTGACAAGTTAAACCCCCCTCAACGAATTCTTTGTTTCAGGTCTAGATTTGTTATCCATTGTGGCATGTTCTGGATATATCAATTACAGAAGGTTATAAGTTATAAATGATCTATAGTGGTCTGTATGTCCTGTTATTAGATCTATTGAACAAAATTGCTCATCCTTAACCTTTGTGATTGCCAGTTCATATTTCCATGTAAACAACTTCATTATGCCTTGGCAGATTTTTGCAAATTTCACAGGAACAATCCTCTGTTTACCGTCTTTCAAAGATGTTAATAATCAATATGTTTAGCTGCATATGCATATATTACCAGAGTAAACAATAGATTTGAAGTGCTAAAAAAACAACTTTATTGCCCCAAAAAATCATATTGGGTATATGATGTCGTATTTTTCATCTTCAATGGAGAATTTAAAATTTAAACTTAATTTGCATGAAATATGTTGATTTTATTATAGAACCAAATATCAAAATTACTTCAAAAAAGCAAATTGATTTCAAAAATGCTTTCAGAAATATCAAGACTGAGAGCTTTCTTATTTGGTTTGTAGCAGGTTGTTTTTATGTCCCCCACTATAGTAGTGGGGGACAAAGTTTTTGCCCTGTCTGTTGGTCTGTTGGTTGGTTGGTTTGCGCCAACTTTAACATTTGCAATAACTTTAGCAATATTGAAAATAGGAACTTTGGCATGCATATGTATCTCATGGAGCTGCACATTTTGAGTGGTGAAAGGTCAAGGTCATCCTTCAAGGTCAAAGGTCAAATATATGGGTCAAAGTCGCTCATTTAATGTACACTTTTGCAGTATTTCAATATTCAAGATGGCAACTTGATATTTGGCATGCATGTGTATCTCATGGAGCTGCACAATTTGAGTGGTGAAAGGTCAAGGTCAAGGTCATCCTTCAGAGGTCAGATGTCATATATATGTGGCCAAAATCGCTCATTTTATGAGTACTTTTGCAATATTGAAGATAGCAACTTGATATTTGGCATGCATGTGTATCTCATGGAGCTGCACATTTTGAGTGGTGAAAGGTCAAGGTCATCCTTCAAGGTCAGAGGTCAAATATATGTGGCCCAAATTGCTAATTTTATGAATACTTTTGCAATATTGAAAATAGCAACTTGATATTTGGCATGCATGTGTATCTCATGGAGCTGCACATTTTTAGTGGTGAAAGGTTAAGGTCAAGGTCATCCTTCAAGGTCAAATATATGGGTCAAAATTGCTCATGTAATGTCACTTCTGCAATATTGAAGCTAGCAATTTTATATTTGAAATGCATGTGTATCTCATGGAGCTGCACATTTTGAGTGGTGAAGGGTCAAGGTCATCCTACAAGGTCAAACATCATGTAGGGGGACATTGTGTTTCACAAACACATCTTGTTTTTCCACTTTTTGGAAAGATAGCCCATGGCTTTGTAATTGGGAATTTTATCGGCATTGTTATGAAATTGGGAAAATAAATTCATTAGCCTTTTTATTCCAAATGAAAAGTCCACTGATTGCAGGGATATAGAGAATAATAGGTTAGTGTTGATTATAGATCAGGTTTATCATGCGAGGCTTAGAAAACAAAAAGCATGAGCCTTGGCGAGTGCTTTTTCGTTTTCGTGCCGAGCATGATAAACCTGATCTATAATCAACACTGACCTATTATTCTATTTATCCCACTTTTTATTCAGTAAACTTTTTTTATTTAAACAAAATAAGTTTTCACAAGTGTTTGTCGTACTTTGATAATGACTGTAGTGTAACCAAGGTCAGTGTATTACTCCGCGTTCCAAAAATAACCGCTGATCAAATAATCATTTTTTTTAATCAGAATATCGTTCTGTAACAAAGTGTCGAGCGTTATTAATTACAATTTTAATCATATTGAATTGCAAATCTTTAAGTTTTATGATATCAATATGACATTAAGTTGTTATATACAAGGAACTACATTTGTTTACAACGTAGCCTAACACCACACACAATTCACTTTCGATATCAAACTATCGAGTCGATCACAAGGTGCACATTATTTGCTTCTTTGTTATAATATGTGGTTATTTCGTGACGAAATAACAAAGATTACTTGGATTTAAGCTAATTATATACATTAACATTTTGAATGTTGAAAGTGGCACCAAAGAATTGTGAGGCAAAGTTGTTCAAACGCTGGTGAACCGTGAAGTGACTGGGTGGGGCGAACATCAAGATCAACTTGTTCGACGGTAGACAGTGGTTGTCTAGGCTGCATTTCGGCCATAGTTTCGGTGCGTGAAGGTGTACAAGAGGAACTGTTGGATTGTTACATTTACTGGACTGAGCAAGAATGAACACTTTTGCAGCTGTTCAACAGATATGTTGGAATAATTGGTTAAGGACTGGACATTTTTGTGCCCTGTTATTGCCATGGTTTCAGTGGGTGGATATTTGTATTTCGAAATTTTTGGACCAGGAATTTGCGAACTGAGTGGTTCGTTATTCTCTTGTGCTTGAGAAAGCCGCAGTCTTTTGCCATGGCCTTCAGCATCTGACCTAACTTGTTGACACCCAATTGTTGACGCAAGAATCACCGGGATGCAGTGTCATTTGTGCGTATTGCCAGGTAGAAAAGATGCTTTGAAGAAAAATCAGATGGATGCATATCTGAGTACAGCTTGTAAATTAACACAGGATTTCTTGGTCCAGACGATTGTTTTCTACGGTCAAAGGGGAGCAACTCGCACTGACTTCTTCAAAGGGGAGCAACAACAACAGAACCTATTTGCATAGTGTTAAATTTACCTAATACTTGAGGTTTTAATAAAAATAAATGACAAAAAAACACGTTTTTTTGCTACTTTCCTTTGTTTTAAGGTCATTAAGATTGACAAACATTTGAGATTGTTTTTATTATTGATGCACTTGGCAAACACAGGTGACGAGGTGCGTGGGAAAAAGTAGTCCCGGTTCGGCAGTTGATGACGTCATTTCGTGCCATTGATTATAGCCTTGCCGTTGATTATAGATGAAATTTAATAAACGGGGCTTTAATCAACCGATTTCGCTGTAAAAGTGGGATAAATACTAAATCTGCTATAACTCTTTATAATCATTCAAATTAAAAGAACACAATCATATAATACTTTGTTAGATGTAATTGAATTAAAATTGAGATAAAATACGCATTAGACACTTTCTAAAAAAAATTTTTTATATTTTTTTTGGAAATTGGGAATTTTTTGCCACATTTTGGTAAAAAAGTATACTTTTTGGGATTGGGAACATAGCCGAATTTCGGCTATAAAATCGGGCCAAAAAAAAACCCTGTGTAGCATCAAAGCACTAGTGGTAAAAATGTTTTATTTTAAAGGGGCCTTTTCAAGTTTTGGTAAATTGGCAAAAAGTTGTGTCAGATTTGCAAATTTTCGTTTTAGTTATGATATTTGTGAGGAAATAGTAATACTGAACATTTACCATGCTCTAAAATAGCCATTATGTGCATATTTTGACAAAAATTATAAAGCGTTGCAACGCGAAACGAATTAATAATTTGGAGAGTTCTTTTGTTGTCGTTTGATTTTGTGAAACTACGAGGATTGCTTATATAAAGTATAAAATACATCTGGCATTGCATTCAGAAGAATGGCCGAGTGGTCTAAGTGGTAGACTATTTACTCCAGGACTCCAGGGGTCAGTGGTTAGAGCCCTGCCGAGGGTTACCATTTTTGTCTTTTTTATGCCCCCTTTCAAAGAAAAGGGGGCATATGGTGATCAGACTGTCCGTCCGTCTGTCTGTCCGTCTGTCTGTCCGTCTGTCTGTCTGTCTGTCTGTCTGTCTGTCTGTCTGTCTGTCTGTCTTTCCGTCACACTTTGCGTTTAGGTTTCGAAAAATGCTCATAACTTCTATGTCCCTTAAGATATATCCTTCATATTTGGTATGCATGTGTATATGGACGAGGCCTTTCCATACGCACAAAAATGTTCACCCCTGTGACCTTGACCTTGACCTTGAACATATGCGTTTAGGTTTAGAAATCTGCGTTTAAGTTTCGAAAAATGCTCATAACTTCTATGTCCCTTGAGATATAACCTTCATATTTGAAATATTGCATGTGTATATGGACGAGGCCTTTCCATATGCACAAACATTTTCACCCCTGTGAAATTGACCTTGAACTTAGGGTCCGCGTTTAGGTTTAGAAATCTGTGTTTAAGTTTCGAAAAATGCTCATAACTAATATGTCCCTTGAGATATAACCTCCATATTTGGAATGCATGTGTATATGGACGAGGCCTTTCCATATGCACAAACATTTTCACCCCTGTGACCTTGACCTTGAACTTAGGGTCCGCGTTTAGGTTTCGAAATCTGCGTTTAGGTTTCGAAAAAAGCTCATAACTTCTATCAAGCGTTTATAGGGGGCATAAGTCATCCTATGGTGACAGCTCTTGTTTAATTTTATTCTTGATTTTTTACTGGAGCTTTTTGTATCCTATGTTTACATTTATCAATATAAAGCATTTAATGACAAACTTCAAAACATGCCAACATCTGTGAAAAGGCCCCTTTAATATGAATATAAATTCCATTTCATTATTTTTTTATTACGATAAGTAAAATGCTGTGTATTGAGAAAATTCCTGACAATCGGAAATAATGTATCCATATTCACTTGAACTCAACAGAAAACAGTTTTGTTTTGATCATTTTCGATATTATTGTTTTAAGCTAATCTATTTAAAAAAAAAAGAAAGATCTACATGTATTGTCATCAACTGAGCATCTGCGTCGGTGTCTGGTAAAGTTTTGTGTTTAGGTCCACTTTTCTCATAAAGTATCAAAGCTATTGCATTAAAACATGGCACACTTACTAACTTTCATGAGGGGACTGGGCAGGCAAAGTTAGATAACTCTGGCTGGTATTTTACAGAATTATGTGCCTTTTTATACTTAGAAAATTGAAATTTTGGTTAAGTTTTGTGTTTACGTCCACTTTATTCCTAAAGTATCAAAGCTATTGCTTTCATACTTGCAACACTTACTAACTATCATAAGGGGACTGTTCAGGCAAAGTAATGTAACTCTGACTGGCATTTGGACGGAATTATGCCCCTTTTATACTTAGAAAATTATTTTTTTTGTTAAGTTTTGAATTTGGGTCCACTTTATTCCTTAAGTATCAAAGCTATTGCCTTTATACTTGCAACCCTTACGTACTATCATAAGGGGACTGTGCAGGAAAAGTAATGTAACTCTGACTGGCATTTTCACAGAATTATGACCCCTTTTATACTTAGAAAATTGAAAATTTGATTAAGTTGTGTGTTTAATTAGGTCCACTTTATTCCTAAAGTATCAAAGCTATTGCTTTCATACTTGCAACACTTACTATCATAAGGGGACTGTTAAAGTTATGTAACTCTGACTGGCATTTTGACAGAATTATGGCCCTTTTTTGACTTAGTTACTTTGAATATTTGGTTAAATTTTGTGTTTAGATCCATTGTACTTCAAAAGTATCAAGGCTATTGCTTTCAAACATCAAATACTTTCTTACTATTATGAGGGTATTACATTTTGCTAAAATTGCCATAATTTCTTTATTTATGATCATATTTGATTCATACTTTGACAAAACAACACTTACCTGACATACCACAATAGACTCCACCCAAACCATCCCCCATGCTCCACCCAATAATCCCCCACTCATTATTTTTTTCATTTTTGAAAGATAATGTAATAAATGACCAGACTCAAACATTACACCCCTCCCTCCTTTTTGATTGAAGTATTGAGAAAGGTCCCTTCACCTTTAAAAAGAAAAATAGATGAGGGGTCTGCACCCACTTGGCGGTGCTCTTGTTGATATATGTTTAAATAATACATTTTGACCCAGTGCTATGTTAATGAATTGTGTGGGGAAGATATAATCGACTATCAATAAACATTGATAAGACAGTTATAATTGCTTTCAATATGAGTGAAGAAAAAAATACCGAAATATAATAGTGTCATGATAAGATGGAAATTGTTTCATTATCCATGCACAAATGCTTGCGGTACTCGTTCAGTCGGTATGGAAATTGTTCTTCAACGACTGAATAGGCTACCAAAATTTGCCAGTTTGCTATAAATAACTCAGTTTGACTTCAATTTCCTATCAAAAAGTATTGTAAAAAGACTGATGTTCCATTAATAAGAAACAAATTTATTTTTAAAGACCTGTGGAATGCAAAAATAGGTCTTATGCCATATGCCGCCAACGTAGCTATGGTCGAGCCTGCGCATCACGCAGTAGGTCAGAAGATATCAAATGAGACCACAAAACCTTGCGTGACATTGCAGCTCCTGTTGTTTTAATGAATTTTCTAATTTCTTTATTTCATTTTATATGACAAATACACATGCACAGATACGGGTGGTCTGGTTTATTATATTTCGCATTGTACTTGCCAAAAGTTGCAACTAGAAAGAATATAAACAAGTACAACAAGTTAGTGTTCAGGGGTTTCCCTCCATAGGGGCTCTGCCCTTTATCCCTGTTGAGGACCTGCTCCAGACCCCCTGCTTCATTTTCTGGATTTCAAATTTGGGATGGTGAGGTGGTGAGGCTTAACTTCCTCATTTCTGCGGCCACTTGCGCTGTCTTCATGGTCTTGTACATGGTTTGGACATTCCTTGTTCCGATTGTGGTTGTGGTCCTGCATAAGATTATAGTCTTTGGCCTGTTTGGCTGCCAGTTTATATTAGCTTTCACCGTCATGCATCATTATCTGCTGGAGGTCCATCTTCTACCAGGTCTGAAATGTCTGTTCTTAGGCTGTTTTGCATTTTCGTAACTAGTAGATTTTCATAGGAAAGGTTATCTGGCTCCACACCTAATTTTAATTTTTCACCAGGCTTGGGACCATCCATGGCAAAGTTGTGAGTGTGGATTTAAAGGGGCCTTTTCACAGATTTTGGCATTTTTTAACTTATTCATTAATTGCTTTATATCGATAAATGTAAACATTGGATCGTAAAAGCTCCAGTAAAAAATCAAGAATAAAATTAAAAAAGGAAAAGAACATTGCCCGGACCAGGTTTCGAACCAGTGACCCCTGGAGTCCTGCCAGAGTCCTGAAGTAAAAACGCTTTAGCCTACTGAGCTATTCCGCCGAGTAAATATATTTGAAGTATTTTATACCTTATATAAGCAATCTTCGTAGTTTCACAAAATTTAACGACAAAAACAGAACTCTCAAAATTATTCAATCGTTTCGCGTTGCAACGCTTTATAATTTTTACGTTTTAAAATCGTCAAAAGATGCATATAATGGCTATATTAGACCATCGTAAATGTTCAGTATTACTGTTTCCTCACAAATATCATAACTAAAACGAAAATTTGCGAATCTGAAACAACTTTTTTCAATTTTGTCAATTTAACAAAGCGTGAAAAGATCCCTTTAATATTGAAATTAAATTGTGTGTGTATGTAGCTTACATGCAGACCTAACATAGGATTGCATTTGGGGCCGATCAGGCTATGATAAAGGTCGCTGTTACTAAAATAGAAAATGGTTTTTGACGATGCTGTTTCAGCATCGTCTAAAGTATGATACCATTAAAAAAAATCTTCACAATGACGATCTATGTAAAAGACCGAGCTAGTCTGATTGAGATAATGCTCGGTGTGTAGAAATACCGAAATCCCCGTATAATTACCGAAATCCACGGAAATCCCCCGAAATCCCCCTTAATATTGATTATTTCTCAAAATACTGCGGATATTAATATAGAATATTGCAAAATACACTGAAATCACTGATGAAACATTGTTTTTATCCAAGTTTGATCGTGAAAAACTAAAATATAAACATTATTATTGGGATTCCCAATATGAATTCATAGTGCATATTTGCACAAGCACGATCAGGTACCGAAATCCCCGCTGTAAAGACCTTCAAGTGTCAAAAATTCATCTGGGGCTTTTTTATATTATTAAGCAGCAGTACAGTCAAAATTGATAAACAATCAATATTAAGGGGGATTTTCGGGTATTTCGGTAATTAGGGGGATTTTGGTATTTCTACACACCCCTCTAGGTCATACAACAATGGCGGCGCCCATGAATGTTCACACTTGTGTCAAATCTTTCTTACAGCATACATCGGCTTTTTTGGCTATTTAGAAACTGTCATTTACGATATATGAGTTATTTATTAACTAAATCTCCGCTAATGTCAACAATGGATTGAATTCGAAGGATATATTCGATGTGAATGCAGGACTTCCTGGATCTTAAGACTTGACAGCTTGACTGGTATTGTTAGTTATCAATTTAAGTCACATTTTGCTTTGGAAATTGTATTCGAGCATTTTGCGATTATTGAATGACTGATACCCGATATCAACGTATCACATGGGATTTGCAGATCACCAAGATGTCCTGAAAACATTGATTACTAAGTGAGTAAGTCTTTACTCATATTACGGGTTTGTATTATTTCTTCTTTCTATTTTTGTACAGTTGATTGGTGTATAGCGGATTTTAGTGAGTAACAGATAGGATAAAAGTTTTTTGCAAAATACTTTTATTTATGTAAAGATTTATAGTGTTCTATTAATTGAATACAAAATGCCTATCATTGTTCAGTCGATTCATGTTTTAGTTGACGTGTGTCAATGTTTCACTTACAATTGTTTTTGTTTTTTTCGAAAGCAAAACAAGGTCACATTATGTATGAACCATTTTTGTGATGAAAGGAAATGTGAAGACGTATGATTTCCTGAATTTTGCAGATTTTGTTTGGTAAACATTATGTTCATTGATGTAATATTGTAGTATAATGTGTCATTTCTAACAGTAAGAATGCTCAGAAACAAAATTGATGCGTACCACATAAAATAAGCATGAGAGCTGCAACTCTTGATAAAGTGAATAACGGACATGTGGCGACACATATTCGGGAAAGTGGGGATTGTCTCAAACTAAATGAAAACTCATGTGGGTTGGCGCGTGGCTATGATATTTATTAGTAAAAACATCATTTTGAATGAAAAATAATAAAATTATAACGAAAAATCTATTTCTCTGAAAAGATAGTTTTCACTATCAAATCTATATATATAACAAGGTATTCAACTCAAAACAACACGAATATAGGGTGCATAGCTTTGAACAGCCATTACGTCTTCATTTGTGCAGCAATTTCCATGAACTCGGTCTTTTTATATTAAACGCAGAAATGAAGTTCCTTTTCTGGAAATGTACATATCTTGCAATATGTTTTACAAATGCTGGGTAAAATTTCAAGAAATAACACGATACACATGTAATCCGATAAAAACCTAAGCGATCCGGTAATTGCTGAAACAGTTTACCTGGAAATTTGCGCTGTAAACAAAAAATTGTCGAATTTTAAACCGCTGGCATGTTTCAATAGGAAAGACATGTGTCTATCTAGGTTTAATGGTTTAATTACTGAATGCATGGTGTTTACGTTGAAATGAGACTCGAAGTCCTTAGCTATCAGTTATACACCAATCGACTGTATTAAATATCATTTTTTAGTCAAATGAACTGTGTCACAGTAAAAGAGACTTTAAGGCGATTGTGGCCAGTTTGGATCCAGATCAGCCTGCAGTTGCTTGAAAGCTGTTTGCTTAAAAGCGGTTTTCTGACAATAACAAATAGTTTAATTGGATACTGATGAGACTGCCCTTTCCCTGTGACCTGGCTCAAATAATAGTATTGTCATTAATCAAATGATTTTATTTCGAACATTAATCAAGTGTTTTTAGCTCCACTGGCCAGAGGCCATCGGGGCTTATGTCATGGTCCTGTGTCCGTCGTGCGTGCATTCATGCGTTAATTTTTTCTTTAAACATCTTCTCCTAAACAACAAGTCCAATTCTGATAAAACTTCTCACAAATGTTCCTGGGATGAACCTCTTTCAAATTTGTTAAAATTATGCCCCTGGGATCAAATTTGACCCCCGCCCCGGGGGTCAATTAATTGAACATATGCTAGTATAAAGCCTATTTTGTGCAAACTTTAAAAATCTACTTGTCCATAACCATTGGGCCTAGTGCTACCACATTTTGTTTGTAGTGACATCTAATAGTCCTCTACCAAATTTGTTCAAATTATGCCCCTGGGGTCCAATTTTACCCTGCCCCGGGGGTCTCAAAAATGAAAATATGCTGATATAAAGCCTATTTTGTGCAAACTTTAAAAATCTTTTTGTCCATAACCGTAGGGCCTAGGGCTACCAAATTCGGTATGTAGTGACATCTAAGAGTTCTCTACTTAGTTTGTTCAAATTATGCCCATGGGGTCAAATTTGACCCTGCCCCGGGGTTTACAAAAATGAACATACGCTTAAATAAGGCCTATTTTGTGCAAACTTTAAAAATCTACTTGTCCATAACCGTATGGCATAAGGCTACCAAATTTGGTATGTAGTGGCATCTAATAGTCCTCTACCAAATTTGTTCAAATTATTCCCCTGGGCTCAAATTTGACCCTGCCCCGGGGGTCACAAATCTGAACATATGCTTATATAAAGCCTCTTTTGTGCAAACTTTAAAAATCTTCCTGTTCATAACCATTGGGCCTATGGCTACCAAATTGGTATGTAGTGACATCTTATAGTTCTCTACCAAGTTTGTTCACATTATGCCCCTGGGGCCAAATTTATATATAAAAATGCTCACCCTTCCAACTTTAAGCGTCCAGTGGGACGAGGGATAAAAGAGAAAGTCACATGCTTTAGTACATTTCAACCCATGCGCATTGCACGCTTTTTATGCCCTTCTTCGAAGAAGAGGGGGTATATTGTTTTGCTCATGTCTGTATGTCCATACATCCGTCCGTATGCCGTATGTCCGTCCACCAGATGGTTTCCGGATGATAACTCAAGAACGCTTAGGCCTAGGATCATGAAACTTCATAGATACATTGATCATGACTCGCAGATGACCCATAATAATTTTGAGGTCACTAGGTGAAAGGTCAAGGTCACGCTGACCCGAAATAGTAAAATGGTTTCCGGATGATAACTCAAGAATGCTTAGGCCTAGGATCATGAAACTTTATACAGTACAGCCAAGGCGGCACAAACATAATCCGCGGCTACGCCACGGCCAGATTATTAGTACGCGGCGGCCAAATCGTGTGTTCACGCGGCGTATCGCTGTGGCACTCGGCATGGATCCGCGCAACGACGCCGAGTCTGTATTAACCTCGCGTACTTTTGCGGAGTAAATCCGCCGCATACGTACGCGGCGGATCGAGTGAAAAGATATCCACCTACATGTACATACATGTATGTGTAGCATAGAATTAATTACACGCAACTGTTAATGTTTCGTACGATTATCATTCTTAAATTTGTAATCCAAAACACACTTCCAAATTGTAATGCTTACGCGATCTTTGGCAAATTCTAGCTTCAAATAAACAGTGCTAAAATATCCTTTGTTTCATAAAAAGCGCGCGAAAATTATGCAGACATGTAGAACGTCGTTTGGAAAGTTTGGGTGTATTTTGTGTTGTATAAATACATGAACATAAAGTCAGGCGTAAATCGCGTGTTCAGTGGGAAACAAAACGCCCCGGTTAGACGTTATTTCATCATCTCTATAAATAGTAACAAATGCCAAAATGTATTTGATACTTAAGGAAATATCGAGAATGTTTGTGTATCGTAAATATTTACCAGCATTTGCTTTAAAACTGGAATATACGGGATTATCGGGTAATTAGTAGCGATATTAACTGTATAATATGAACAAAATAAAACGTGTTTATATACCATATTCAAACAATAGTTGTAATAAGCTGATAATTAACAAAACAACAAATACGTCGTCACCGTCTTGATTATTGATGTGGCTTCAAACTGCTAATTTTCTCAGCTTAAATATAATAGCAAAATCAACATGCAATTAATTTATAAATCCACCATATGCTGGAGCCTTGACCACTCGTATGTGCGAAAACATAATTACATGACCTTGTTTATGTGTGAAATACATACACTACGGGCGGGAAACAAACTTAATTGGCCAGACACATTAACTATGCTTACATGTATATGCTAATACAATCCGCGCACAATAAATTTATTATGATTTTAATTATTATTATAATAGTTCTTTCAAAATTTGTTAACTACGCGTAACTAATAAATTTACAACGATTTTTTATTTCATGATGCGCATCGACTCGGCATCATGTAGCGAATTGCGGCATGCCTCGGCGGACAGATGAGAAGTTTCGCTGCGAAATGCGACTTGCCGCCGCATACTGACGCAGCTTCAACGACTGACGCGGCATCGACTCGTTTCGCCTTGCCCACGCGGATCGCGAAATACGTTTGTTCCGCTTTGGCTGTACTGTAGGTACATTGATCATGACTCGCAGATGACCCCTATTGATTTTGAGGTCACTAGGTCGAAGGTCAAGGTCACGGTGATCCGAAATAGTAAAATGGTTTCCGGATGATAACTCAAGGACGCTGAGGCCTAGGATCATGAAACTTCATAGGTATATTGATCATGACTTGCAGATGATCCCTATCGACTTTCAGGTCACTCGGTTAAAGGTAAAGGTAACGGTGACTTGACACAGTAAAATAGTTTCCGGATGATAACTCAAGAAAGCTTACACATAGGATCATGAAACTTCATAGGTACATTGATCATGGCTCTCAGATGACCCCTATGGATTTTCAGGTCACTAGGTCAAAGGTTAAGGTCACAGTGCCAAAAAAGGTATTCACACAATGGCTGCCACTACGTTCTGACAGCCCATAAATTATTATGGGGGGCATGCATGTTTTACAAACAGCCCTTGTTTCACATAAAAAACAGTGGAGCGATACAGGGCCATCATGGCCCTCTTGTTTCCGGTCCATCGGGATTCTGATGACTCCAGCACTTTCTTGTTGAGAATTGAATACTGCTTAAGGCGATGCTAGGGGGCGTGAGAGATTATGCATCTTCAATTATGTCTCATGAACTGACTCAATAATACCGAGTCAGCATTATTTGACTTAATTTTTGGTTTGGTTGCTCTGACAAGGGATTGAACAATTTCAGAATCTTCCTAAAAGCCTAGTGGTAGAGTGTCGTCTTTGATTGCAGGAGGATGTGCTGCGTGTTTGATCCCCAGAAGCGACATTGAAAACTAGCCAACTTTGTTATCTAAAAGGCTGCTAAACCTGATATACTAAGATAATGTGAATTTTCTCTCACATGATGGTCATCAGTTATATGATATAAAAACTCACAGTAGTAGTAAACAATGGGACAATAATTAATGAACGCATCTTTCATTTGTCTTTTACACTTTGAGTTTGACATGGCCTAGATTGAAATATGTGACTTGACTTTGGGTCAAGTTCCCCAGGGGAACTTCGTCCCCGTATGCCCATTTTTTTCCGTACCAAAATTGTTTCGTACCCAATTTTTTTTTGTACCAATTTTTATTTTGTTGCCAAAAAATGTTCGTACCCATTTTTTTTTGTACCCAATTTTTTTCGTACTCTATTTTTTTCGTAACCAAAAGTTTTTTGGGCATATTGTTTTCGTTCCCAAAATTTGTGTACCCAATTTTTTTTTCGTACACACACACACAGTTGTGATGATGTAGATCAACTTAAATTGATGCTTGTATATATCCATCCTCTTCAAAAGCATCGTCACACCAGTACTGTCAGTACTTTGATTAACTAACAAACATGAGTTTGTATGCAGGTATTACAAAAACATTTCATTTGAAGGTATCGTACATGTAAACCTAGAGTGGGATTGCATGCATATTTAAATTAAACAAATAACTAAAATAATATCTAAAAATCTGGTTTTGTGGTTTTAATGTATCTTGTTTAGAACTACATTTTACAACTATCTTTTAAAATTCATATTGTTGGTGTACTAATGTTTGTAATTTGCAAATAAACTGTGTTGGAAAAAAATAAAATAAATAAATTGTACAACTATTACAATTTTTTTATGCCCCCAAAGGAGGGCATATCGTGATCGGACCGTCCATCCGTCTGTCCGTCCGTCTGTCTGTCTGTCTTTCCGTCACACTTTGCGTTTAGGTTTCGCATTTAGGTTTTGAAAAATGCTCATAACTTCTATTTGCCTTCAGATAGCAACTTGATATTTGGCCTGCATGTGTATCTCATGGAGCTGCACATTTTGAGTGGTGAAAAGTCAAGGTCATCCTTCAAGGTCAAAGGTCTAATGTATGACTTCAAAGCGGCACAGAAGGGGGCATTGTATTTCTGACAAACAGATCTCTTGTTAAATAGGACAATCTTTGAATAAGTTTTGTACTTAAAGAGGACTTAAAGCCAGGAATAAATGCCCTTGTGATAGCAAAATGTTTGATCAATAAGATCAATGATTTCAAAAACTGTCTGTAATACTTTTTGTGAGGTAAGTGTATCAGATTGTATATAAAGTTTGAGGACGTGTAGAATGGCCAAGTTTTTTTTAAACACAAGATATTGAATTTCTTTTAATGTCTTTCTGTATGAGGCATTTAAGACCTTAAATGTTTCATGCTAATTACGTGTTCTTTTATGCTTGACTTAGTTTTCACAATGGGATTTCAGTTTACACAATAGCATTCAGTGTCAATGCATGCTTGTGTCTATATGTCCTATCTTATCATGGCTGTTAAATATTTGTTCAGACATTTTTCAAATAAGTTGGCCAGATGTATGTATAATTTACTCCATTGTCAGTAAATTCTGCAACACAAGTTTTCTGAGCCCTTGCAAGTGGATGGATGCGGCAGTTCTGTCATTCTTGATAAATGTTATGAGGGAAAAGGCTTTGGGTTTCGTGTCTTTTCAGTTGAGATGTCATTTTTAGGCTTTAATGATCACAACATGGTGAATTTGATGCTTGCTGTTTTTAAGTGTGCCTTTTTTAAATGCCCCCAATCGGCGGCATATAGTTTTCGCACTTTCCGTCGGTTGGTCAGTCTTTCTGTCACACTTTTCGTGTCCGCTTTCTAATTCAAGAAGTTCTCATCCGATCTTCACCAAACTTGGCCAGAAGTTGTATCTAGTTTATGTCTAGGCCAAGTTTGAACATGGGTCATGCCGGGCCAAAAACAAAGTCATGGGGTCATTTAGTGTGTTTCAAACATTCAGCATGGTGTCTGCTCTCTAATTATGCCCCCCTTCAAAGAAGAGAGGGTATATTGTTTTGCACATGTCGGTCCGTCCGTATGTATGTCCGTATGTATATCCCACCCAAGAATTCCCCACCCCAATTTTTTTATTTTTGGGAGATAATGTTATAAATGACCACACCCCTACACTATACACCCCTCTCCACCCCACCCCTCCCTCCTTTGTGATTGAAGTATTGAGATAGGTCCCTTCACCTTTAAAAAGAAAAATAGATTAGCGGTCTGCACCTGCAAGGCGGTGCTCTTGTTAAGAAAATGTCATGCACATATTCACTTATTGCACCAAAATAGTATTGATTTCCAGCAAAGTTATTTGGTATTATAGGATGATAAGTGTAATATATCAAGTCCAAATGATGACATCATAGCTAGAAACTATGACATCATTGTGATATTTTTTTATTATATTGTCATGATCTTGGTCATCAATAGTTTACATTATAGGGATAATACACGTTTTCGAGGGCATGATCATCTGCGGGCGCTCGAAAAATCCGTTCCTGCCCGAGTGCGCAACACGAGGGCAGGAACGGATTTTGAGAGCGCCCGTAGATGGTCATGTCCCAGAAAATGTGTATTTTCGCTATTATTGCATAAACAAATCACACATACCAAAATAAATTAAAATAACATTGAAAACAATGTTTTGTTCATTCAACATCGACAAAATAATTTGATAATTTCAATACAGTTCAAGGTTGTGTTTTACATATGCCTCACTCGGTCATCATTCGAAAGGACGAGGCTTTACCTTCGGAAGCAGTTTACGATTTAAAATGTGTTTAAACAGTGGATTAATGCAAAGTTGAAATGCAGCTGCGCAAATTAAGAAATGAGGAATTATTTTGGAATTTACAGCAGGATCGTTGAAGGTACATATAATCACTGAAATTTACAGCATAGTCTTTTGAAAGTGTTGAGTAAATAACCTTAACTTCATTGACGTTGCCAATACAATAAAGCTGTTGTCAAGAGAGTGCAGATGGTATAAGTTGAAAAGTGGATTGAAATAGTCATATCCATAATCCCTGCATGCATGAGGAAACTGGTGCTTATTCAGTTCCCCATTTATGCTTGGAAAGTCGTCGAAGGCTGGAGAAGGGAAGTAACTGCGTGTGGACCAGATTATTGATATGAAAAACACATAACAGGGCTTGAACGGCAGGTGAATCGCCTTGTTAATGCAAGATTTCTTCCGTTCAAGCCCTCATTTTGCCAAGTTTCTGCACCCCACCAGAGGGCATTATAGATAGAGTTTATGCAATAATTTATTTTTTAAACTAAAAAAATTGCAAAAGAAATATATAACAATGACAGCAAGCACGAAAAAGTAAAACAAATTAATAACCATATGAACGTATTATGAAAGTATTTAAAGTCATTTCATTTTTGGCGAATTTAAAAAAAATTTGGCCCCATTTTATATAACGTCATTTATGACGCCATCATGGACAACGTCATTTAACGATTAAAAACATTTTCTTTGTTATTTAAATTGTGCGGTCAAAAGATGTTAAAATGTAGTTAACATATAATTTCCCTCATTTTGATAAAGGCATTATGCCGAAACGTTAATTAAAAGGAGTATAATCAGAGATTTATTAAATTTAATATCTCACAGGATAATTAAACTGCGCTTGTTATTTTTTCCTGAAGTGTTTTGTAAGATATCATGGTATTTTGCAACAAACTTTAAAAAGAAAACTTGACATTATGTCTACTTTAAGTTGAAAAAGTGCAACAAATTTCTCCAGTTTTATTAAAAGTGTATGTGGGCTTATCAGTAGCCTCTTTTATATATCAATACTTAAATACTGGGAGTGTAACTGTAAAATTCAAGATGATAGTACTGTCAACTTGACAGCCAAGGTGAAGCCATTACATTGTAATGATTCATCAATATAGAAGAAAAAGCCATGTAGTAAAAGATGTCTTGTTTGTCTCATGTGTTTAACTTTTTGTCATTCAAATATGACAAATTGTATTTAACTCCCATTAAATAATATTAGCCGAAGTATATACTGTATCAATGTATGGTGATGTTGTCAATATACTCCTCAATTTGTGCCTGTTCCAATGAAATTATTGTCCCCTACCGGGGACTTATATGGTCAGTCAGTCTGTCCGTCACACTTTTCTGGAACTGTGATAAGTTCTTCATATGGTTTCACAAAACTTTAAACATGGATTGATGGCAATATGGAGATTATGCACATCATTTCATTTTGTTCCTACATCAAGAATTCTGGTTGCTATGGCAGCAAATAAAAAAAAAATCTGACAATAACGGAGTTTCACCGGTAGGGGACCATATAATTATGTTAAATGAAATACACATACCAGTGTAATATTATTGTTTAAAGTTGATTATCAATTATCAATATAAAGAAGTGAAACTCCAGCTGCTGGAGAAGTATTGCATTCTCATTAAAAACAATTAGTTGGTCTTTTATTTAAGGCAAGTGACCGATTGCCCAAACAGTACAAAACAGCACAATACAGCACAATACAAACCAACATAAACACAAAATATGAATAAAGCTGGGGTCACCGCCTTGGAACGGTCAATGCAAAGCATTGGGGGTTTAAACCGGTTATAGAGCGCTCAACCTCATACTTGGCCCAACAATATTCATAATACATTTAAGTGTAAATAAAATTAAACGTCATAGCATTGTAACTCAAATCAAACAATAATAAAAGGGAATTAAAACGCATTCAATTTAATTACAATTTAATTACTCAATGGTATTGAAGATACCAGAGCACAGGGGTTTTTTTTAGAAAAAGGGGAAGACGCTGGACGCTGGGTAAAAGGGGGAAATCGAGCGCGAAAAAGACATATTTGGGGAAAAAATAAAAACTGTTCATTTCAATGTCTATTACTCGCCTACAGACTTCAGGTTTGTTTTTTTTAGAAAAAGAGACATGTCTCTGACCTTTTTGTTCATAAACACATGAACAAGTATGATATTAAAGTCAAAGTCCTAAATAAAGTTGCAGGGGTAGATCTTATAATGGGAAATGTTTTCAACTGGGGCCGGGGAACGATTTCAATATTGTGATTTCAATTTCATGATGAATGGGTTGACGATCTAGATCTGCTACAGTATTGGAAGGGAAAGGTGCGGCAGCTGCCGATTGTCTACTTTCACTTTCACAATAATCCGACAGTATTAATCGATGTTGATTACATGTACCTCCGAATCCTGCTGGGTTTCAACGGTTTTTGATGATTCATTCTTAAAAAATGCGTCAACGCAATTAATATTTTCCGAGTCCGAACGTTTTATTTTGTTCGTGTATGAACGCCAATTGTGAGACTTTTTTCTGTTTTAACGTTTATACCCATCTTGGCTTTCACATAACCCGGATGAAAACTCGACTGGTTTCCGGTAATTAATTGACGAATCACCCTTCTCGCGCAAGACCGGAATCCAGTAAAATAGTCACATGATTAATAAGATTAGTTGCCCGGTTTCCATGATGTAATTTAAGAGCTATATATAGAATCACTGGGATTCCCAGATTTGAGTGTTCGTCGGGAGAGAGAGAGCGAGATCGTTGTACATGGTACAAATAGGATAAGTGTCGACTTCCCAAAAGAAAGAAAAAACATTTCTTTGAGGGTAAAATATTATATTTTGGTGAAAAATTATATTTTTTGAGGGGAAATGGTAGTTTTAGGGGAAAAATTCTGGTAGGGGAAGACGCCGATTATCGGCGTCACTTTCTTAGTAAAAAAAACCCCTGGAGCAAGAGAGTTACAACTTTTTGACGAACGATTAAATGAAACTAGAAACAAGTGTCAACTACATTCCTTCTTTATAGAAAAAGATTTAAAAATATAGCGTCATTAAGTTAATATTTCAGATAATCATCGCGCAAATACAGGAAGAAGCAGCAATAATGGGTGTAAAAATTCCATATTACATAGCTTGGTTGTATATGTGACTGCTAAAAATTAAATTAATAATAATTAAATGAAAAAAGAAAACGCCTATCAGAGAGAAAATATAAATAAAATTGAACGTTATAAACCCAATGACCTATGCATGTAGCTTACAACTGGAAAGTTGATCGTATGACGTCAAAAAATCCATGTACCCAGGAACAGAGAAAGAGTTATGACGTAATATCAAGCAATACATGTGTTTTTTCATTAATATGCAAGATGTTTCTTTAAAAATGAAAATTTATTCATTTCATCACGGTGCCTATACCACGTGACTTTTTAAGATCTGTGTGGGGAGTTAAATGTCAACAAAAGCACGACAAAGGTAAGATTTTTAAGGATAACTTTTTTAATATGTCATCATTTTCAATGGGATAAAGTGGAGAGCCCGCTCATTCATGAGAGTTTTCTATAGGTATCATGATTTTGTGAAACAAATGAATATTTTTTCAGTAAAGTGCAACCGCGCGTTTAAACGGTTAGAAAAAGGTAGGATCAGTGTGGGGACATTATTTTAATTTGACACAGAAACATCATCTCTTGTGAAATAAAGCAATAAACTTTATGGGCGGAGCTTACACTATATCATTTTGCATTCTTTTTTCAGGTTTCTTTCATATATTTATGAAAACAAAATAAAGAAAAATATTCTAACAGTAATATGATCTGTGTGGTATACGTGTTTAGAAGGATCTGTGTGGTATCCGTGTTTCTACAATTTACGGATAAATTGAGATAATAACGACAATATATATTTTTAACCAGGTTTTCCGAAGGAAAAAACTGGTTATTAGATTGGCGAATGCGGGCGGGCTGGCTGGCGGGCTGGCTGGCTGGCTGGCTGGCTGACTGGCTGGCTGGCTGGCTGGCGGGCTGGCGGAATAAGCTTGTCCGGGCCATAACTATGTCGTTCATTGTCAGATTTTAAAATCATTTGGCACATTTGTTCACCATCATTGGACGGTGTGTCGCGCGAAATAATTACGTCGATATCTCCAAGGTCAAGGTCACACTTTGAGTTCAAAGGTCAAAAATGGCCATAAATGAGCTTGTCCGAGCCATAACTATGTCGTTCATCGTCAGATTTTAAAATCATTTGGCACATTTGTTCACCATCATTGGACGGTGTGTCGCGCGAAATAATTACGTCGATATCTCCAAGGTCAAGGTCACACTTTGAGTTCAAAGGTCAAAAATGGCCATAAATGAGCTTGTCCTGGCCATAACTATGTCATTCATTGTGAGATTTTAAAATCATTTGGCACATTTGTTCACCATCATGGGACGGTGTGTCCCACGAAAGAATCACGTCAATATCTCCAATGTCAAGGTCGCCACGACTAAAAATAGATTAAAAAAAAAAAAAAAACTTACAAAGGGGGTTAATTTTTTTTGGTCATTTCAAAAGTTCAGTTTGAGTTTTCTCCCTTTATCAGATTTTTTTTTCACAATGAAAACCTGGTTTTGTGACAATTTTGTCCCTTGTTTTTAATTAATTTCAATTATTTCAATACAACAATTACTACTACAACAACTACTACTACTACTATTACTACTATTTCTGCTACTACTACTACTAATACTGCTACTACTACTACTACTACTACTACTACTACTACTACTACTACTACTACTACTACTACTACTACTACTACTACTACTACAACTATTACTACTACTACTAGTAGAAGTAGTAATAGTAGTAGTAGTAGATCTATTATTATTATTTAAAAATTCATTCATTTCAGTAATCACCTATTTGGCACTAGTGAGCGGACAAGGGTTAACGGAAGAAAAAATAGAGGAAACAGTTTCACGAGACAGGAATGCTATACAGAAGGGGACACTAGGAGTAAGGTGGGAGCGGGCGAGATGAAACGATAGCAAACTGTTGCCAACAATAAGAATGCGGATAGACGAACACAATGGACATTTTAATTCTGACACAAATTCTGCAATAAAAATTGTGTCAAATATTACACAGGTTGACAAAAAGCAAAGGCATGTTCTTTCCTGAGTAATACGTATGTTTTAAAATCAAATTTGGAATGCAAACTGATAAAACAGAATCCACCAGACGTATTGGCTTGTCATTTTGTTGTTATTTAAAGTTTAAGGTAAACGGTATGTTTATTAAAAACAAAATACTGGTCATAGTAGAAACATATATATATGTGTGTGTCTGTGTGTTTTATTTCATATATGGAATTCATATTGTTGCATTAGTTTATTACATAGTATACATATTGACAATCATTCGCCATGTGTTGGTGATAATGTCATGTTATAAATTATGTCGTTGTATTCAGTGTAACAAGTGTATGCTTATCTTTAGCGTTAATTATTTTGAAGAGAATATAAAAAGTAAATGAATAAATATTATATTATATGATTATATATGTACGATTCTGTGTTGTGGATGGATGCAGCTCTGAAGAATGTCAAGACGTATTACGAATTAAGGAGTATTGTATTGTATACACAACCACATTGCATACATTGTTTACTGTCAATTACCACGGCCTAGAGTAATTATAAGCAGGCAGTTAATTATGTAAAGCAATCGTGTAAAACCCTAGTATTAGAAACCCTGGCTGCTTATGTTTATCGAACTAGCTCGTGACAGCGGTATTTAAAATTTAAACCAACGAAAAAAAATTGCAAAACTTTAATCAAGTTATAATTAAAAAAGAATCACAGATTCGATAATACAAATCACAGATGCGATATATTAATGAAAAACGTAAATCCAAATTATTGCACAATTATTTGAGAATGATTTCAAACACACAAACGAACTAAACGAAACCTAAAAATTAATCAAATTCGGATAACTTTAGAATCATTTTGAAAAGTAAAGTAAAAGTAAAACAACAAATAAAATAACATAAAACGATAATGAAGTTACACAGACAAACTGTAAACCATTATGATTTTTAATCAGTATTCACGGATTTATGTGAAGTCCTCACGTATCGAGAAAGGTTTGTTTTGCGTTTGTACGTTTTGTAACACTCCTCACTACTGTAACACTTGTCATGCATGTGGGTCTTGACGTGCTCTCTGAGGTCACTCTCACTCCTAACTGCCAACCCACACTGGTAACATTTCACCAATCCCTCTTTTTTTGCACTTTTCTCTCTAGCCACGAGTAGGTACTTGTCTGCAAAGCTCCTGCCGCACTGTACACACACGTGACATTGGGGTCCTTTGTTCGTTGAAGCCTTCTAAGATTGTAGGCATCCTGAGAAAATATCAACATATTTTATTCACGTGACATTTCAATGTGTAAACACGCTATTTAAAAAATGTTAGTATCTGAGGAAACGCGTTCGTTAGTCTTAAATTACAAACGATTTAACGATTATTGAGTTATTTCAAAATATATGATAACCTGAGAGATGAGATATATTGTATATTTGTGTTGTTTCAAGAAAATCCGTTCATCTGGTTAGCATAACTGTATAAAAATGTAACTATTTTTAAGGTATTTAATCTTACCTGAAATGCTTTCCCACAGCAGTTATAGTTTCCAGAGTTAGCGTGTCCCCTAATGTGGCGCAATAATCCAGCTCTGGTCTTCGACATTTTTCCGCATTCGGAGCATTGAGCCATAACTTAAAGCAAATATAATATCAAAAATAATATATGATACATTACTTCACCTGACAGTAGTGTTTGGCGCCAAAATAAAAATGGAATTTGATACATTTAAGGTAAGCATGTACTTGTCATCGATTTAAGATGCTCCAGCGTAAGATTTTAATATTATAATGGGGATTGTACAGAATGCCTGTAAATCATAATTGTGTATTAGTTCAACAAGCGGTGCAAGCGTAGTGTATAGCCATTATGTGTTTTACATGCTAGCGCATTTAAAAATCCCGTTTCAAATACATTGTTGACAAGCATTTTTTTAAACAACTAAATAGAACTGAAAAACTTAAAAACAGTATACCACACAGATCCGTTGAAAAACGTATACCACACCGATCATATAACTGTAAGAATAGTTTTCTTGAATTTTGTTTCGTAAATAAATAACAGAAACCTGAAAATGGATGCAAAATGATATAGTGTAAGCTCCGCCCATAAAATTTATTTCTTAATTTCACCAGAGGTGATGTTTTTGTGTAAAAAAAAATGTCCCCACACTGATCCTACCCTTTTCTAACCGTTCAAACGCGCGGTTGCACTTTACTGAAAAAATACTTATTTGTTTTATAAAGTCATGATACCTATAGAAAACTCTCATGAATGAGCGGGCTCTCCACTTTATCCCATTAAAAATGGTCACATATTAAAAAAGTTATTCTTAAAAATCTTACCTTCGTCGCGCTTTTGTTGATATTTTACTCCCCACACAGATCTTAAAAAGTCACGTGGTATAGGCACCGTGTTCATGTTAAAAAGATTCATAATGCTAGGCATGGCAGAACCCAAGTACTCACAATTTTGCTTCCAACATCAAAATTGGTTTAAACATTATTTTGTATTCAATATCCTTACACATTTTAATCTTGGTTTTACAACAAAATCAGTAAATTGTTTAAGTAAAACCATAATTACTTACCTTATTCAGTTATTGCACAAAGAACGTCCAGTGCAATATAGTAATAAGTGCACTTGTTACAGTATCGCACTAAAATTATTTCAGTGTCAAATGAAGTTATATGCAAATTAATCAATTAATATAATATTACTTGGTAGCGATATACTGAAATACATTTTATCTAATATATTTTTATGCCCCCAACACATAGGTTCTGGGGGCATATTAAAATCGCACCGTCCGTCAGTGAGTCAGTGAGTCAAGTCAGTCAGTCAGTTAGTCCGTCCGGATTAGTTTCTGCTCAATAAGTCGAGTAATTGTCATCAGATCTTCACCAAACTTCATGAATATGTGTAAGGCTATAACATCTAGGTCAAGTTCGATAATCGGCCAAATTGACTGAGGCACTCCTGAGTTACAGCCCCTGAATTATCGTAAAATTGGGATTTTTCTCGTTTCCGCTTAATAACTCGAGCAAATGTCATAGGATCTTCACCAAACTTCAGGAAAATATGTTAGGCTATAACATCCAGGTCAGATTTGATAATCGGCCAAATTGACCCAGATACTCCTGAGTTATGGCCCTTGAATTATCGTAAAATTGTTTTGTGTTCTCGTTTCCGCTCAATAACTCGAGCAAATGTCATAGGATCTTCACCAAACTTCATGAAAATGTGTTAGGTCATAAGATCTAGGTCAAGTTTGATAATCAGCAAAATTGACCATGACATGAGTTAAGGCCCTTGAATCATCGAAAAATTGAGTTTTTTCTCGTTTCCGCTCAATAACTCAAGCAATTGTCATCGGATCTTTACCAAACTTCTTAAAAATTAGTAAGTCAATAAAATATTGGTAAAGTTAGATAATCGGCAAAATTAACCAAGACACTCCTGAGTTACGGCTCTTGAATCATCAAAAAATTGAGTTTGTTCTCGTTTCCGCTCAATTGTCATCGGATCTTCACCAAACTTCATAAAAATGTGTAAGGCAATACAATCTAGGATAAGTTCGATAATCAGACAAATTTACCCAGGCACTTCTTAGTTATGGCTCTTGAATCATCAAAAAATTGTGTTTCCGCTCCAAAAATGCTCATAACTTCTATGTAGCTTCAGATGTAACTTTCATATTTGGTATGCATGTGTATATGGACAAGGCCTTTCATTACGCACACAAATTTTGACCCCTTTGACCTTGACCTTAAACTAAGGGTCCGCGTTTAGGTTTCAAAATCTGCATTTAGGTTTCGAAAAAGCGTTTTTTGGGGGCATATGTCTTCCGATGGAGACAGCTCTTGTTTGTTTTAAAACTGTATAAAAATGGTCACAGTGTTACAATCAAAGCTCAATCTTTTATAACAATCAGTTTTTTAACTTTCCTGTAAAATTTAAAAATATGGACTTATCACTGTTTTGCATTAAGGTGACGATATGTAACAAACAACAAAATTTAAATATTAAACACCTGTTATGCAGCAAATTAATACTTAAATAAAATAAAGAAAGGCTATGTATATCTAAAAAAAATTTACACAGTTATGCTTTTATGTAGTGACAAAGTTACAGTTGGAGGCATTCGTGTTGTGTGGACAAATTTCTTGTTTATTAACAACTCTATACTCTATTGATAATATATAATTGTTCTTCTTTCTTTGTTGTGATCAAGTTTGAAGTTTGAGTAATGTGTTGTAAAATTAAAGATAACAATATTGTCCCCCCCCCCCCCCCCCCCGATCAAATAAAGTTATTTCTAAACATTACTTATTTTAAGCCGGTAAGTACAGTACACTCCACGCGTTTTCCCCCAAAAACGTGCTCCCTCCAATAACAATATTGAAGACACTCTTAATGGTACAAAAATTGCCCCCCCCATCAAATGAAGTAATTTCTAAACATTACTTATTTTAAGCCGGTAAGTACAGTACACTCCACGCGTTTTCGCCAAAAAACGTGTTCCCTCCGCGTTTTTTTTCTGCTAGCGAGTGTTCACGTGGAGTTTGGAGATCGAGGTGAACTCGATAAAACGCTCAGCGTTACGCCGCGTTCGCTAATTCCCGCAGCGTGTATTACTTTCGCCTAGTTGGTAAATGCAGACAATTTCCGTTCTTATCAGTGACCGCCGCGCAATGCTGCGCTAGCAGTGTGCTACTGGGCTTGCCAAAAAATAAACACATTGTTATAATAAATTGTTTAAATACTGTAGTACATGTATAAAAAAGAAAATTGTTTAGAAAATTAATATATGTTTTAATTCACAGGTACGTCTACAATATGAATTAATACGCCAGGTGATCGTTTAAAGTTTATAAGGATAAATGTTCTGTAAAATTCCCAAATGAGAATAATAATTAGTAATCCGAAACACACTACGATTTTAAATGTTAACACAACGTTTACAAATGCTCCCAACATACAGTCATCATGTACAGCGATTTTCCTCCTTCTTTATAAAGTACCGGTAAACGGTACTTTCCCAATCGAGCAAAATTTCCCAAATTCCCAATCGGCATCTGAAAAAATCCCAATTGGCGTCCGAATTTTTTCTCAAAACGATCGAAAGTTTCGTAACAAAACCCAACTTTCGGCAAGCGAACAGAGAAAATCGTATAGTTGTGTGTAACCAATTTCACAGCATTTTTCTTGCCTTTCAATTGACTGCATATTTTTGGCAGCAATTGAAATAATATAGGTTGTGTCATATTTCCAAACTATATTTACCTAATAAGATAATTATGTATAATGATTTATTTTCACTGGGTCTTGGTTGAGTAATGAGATGTACTTTCTATATTCCTTACTTTCTATAAATTTGGAAACATTTGAAACTAAAAACCAAGATGGCTTCTGTCTTCACAGATTTGTGCAATAAAGATTTAATGCACAAAATATTGCAGTCTACCAGGCTCTGTATATTACATATACCAAACAGCACTAGCGGTACATTTGTTTTATTATAACTACACATAATATAAGTACTCTTTATTGTCCCCTTCCGGTTTCAACGGAGGGGACTTATGGTTTGCGCTTTGTGTGTCCGTCAGTCTGTCACACATATCTGGACCCTGCGATAACTTAAAAAGTTCTTCATATTCTTGAAAGATGGACAGATGGCAATATGGAGATTATGTACGTCATTTCATTGTGTTCCTATGTCAAGAATCAGTGTGTTTTTTCTCAAATAGGAGAATGGTGGAGGGGCCCGTCCAAATGCGAAAAATGCGTCGTTTTTTATTAAAAGGGGAAAACAAAAATCACATTTTTATTTGTTATGATATTTATAATATGAATACACATGTAAGTATGAATGTAATACAGTCAATCTTGTATTTAGAGACCACTAAGGGAGTAACCAAAAGTGGTCTCTTAATAAAATCCAGATATCGGATTATCTCTTTTTGACACAGCGATTTCTACTTTTGTAATCAAATGAATCTAAATATAAATAAAATGAATAAACCAATTTTTTACTTTAAATAAGTTGTATTTGTTCTCTCTAATTCTAAATACAATGTAAATGGTTTGCACGGAGAATGGTTTATCCGACTCCAAACTCATTCGCGATTAAATCAATGTGCACTTTTACTCTTTGACACTTCCAATACCCGAATGTTCTCATTTAACGTTAATACTTTCCGTTTTGACATTTTAATTTCTGCATGTAAGCTTATATATATCTGACTCGATTATGGTACATAGGGAATTCCGAAATAAATAAAACACCTTGATTGAAAACTAAATAAACACGCCTGATTGGAAAATTTGCTAACATAAACTAATTAGCATAATAACAATTACATTTTTTAATGAACAGATTTTGCTACATGTTACCAGGCTTCCTGAAAAGTCCAAAAAGGTGCCTGTCAACAGGACAGGCTGCTGGAAAAGTTTGCCTGTCTGGACAAAAATTCACCTGTCCGAACAGGGTGAGTTTATAACTGAAGAATTTAGTAAAGCCTATGTCTTTCACTTGCCTGTAACATTTTTAAAGGCATTGCCTGCTTGGGATTTGGTTTTTTCTAGTGGTGACATCTCCTTTGCCTTCTTGGCTGTTACGGCGTGGCTGTGTGGGATTGATTTTTCATGGTCAATTATCGCTGATATCCTAAAATTACAACATCCGACAACGAATGGATTTGTTGACTTGCACGACGCATTTGATCGTGTTTACATATGTCACAATACATTTTGTTACTTGACTCTTCATAATGAAGCCAACTTCGGTCGGTCATCCACTTAGTTTGAAAAGTTCTGTTAACTTGCTTGGCTTCATAATCTTTCAATTTTTTTTTTCTTCATCGGTAAGTTTTCTTTTATGGCCAGGTTGAGCACCATCGAAGTACGTTAGCAACGACATTTTGTTCATGTGTAGTTTTTTGTTACAACCTTTGTAAATGGATAGATGGTAATAATCGGACCAATCAAATTGACGTTCTCAAAAAAACAAAACAAAGGGAGAGCACTCCTAAGAACTAGTGACGCGATAGTGTTCTTAATTACAAAAAAGCTCGAAACTAACGAAAAGAGTTATTCTAATTGGGTGTTATCGTTCTTTTGGCTAGTATGACTTTTCGGTATTAAGTCATTTTTTTGCCTGTCACAAGGAACGGCGATATTAGAAACTTCGCCGGACCGTAAAGAATTTTTCCGGACAAGACCGGAGGACCGGCCTTTTCAGGAAGCCTGTGTTACCGATTAATAGTTTATTTTTTACACCTCTCGAGAACACTTTGAAAATGTTTGTCGTGTCGGCGCATTGTTTCTGCAATAAAATCGGCGATCAAACTTGTCACTTAACGTTCCAGATGGTAAACTCTTTAACCCGTAGACTGTTGGCAATACCTCACTCAGTGCTCCAGCTAGAATTTGAAAAGGGCAGGGCGGCTTTTTTGTCAAAAGGGCACTTTCGACGCGCAGTATTTTGTGAAAAGGGCACTTTTGACGCGCAGTATTTTGTGAAAAGGGCACGTTCGAGCGCACGAGTGTTTCTGGAATGCTTTCTATAGCATGTTAATTTATATGTTATAAATAATTGTATTATTCCCATTATTATTAAACCATTCAAATATAATGTCTACAATGAGGATTAAACTAATTACAATGTAATAAGTGATTTATGAATTATCATATGTAAAAAAAAAAAAAAAAAAAATTTTTTTTTTTTTTTTGAGGGGGGGGGGGGGGGGGGCAGGGCGGAGGTTCGGGGGGGCAGGGCGGAGGTTCGGGAGGGCAGGGCGTGGCGCCCTTTGATTTAGGCCTAGCTGGAGCACTGCTCACTGTATTATTCGACGACAAAAATTGATACGCAGTCAGCATTAACAGCGGTCTGAACCGGTCATCGTGACAAAGGAAAATGGCTGGTGTGAAATCACAACAAAGATGTCATCGTTCATGTTATCGGCTTAGATAAACAATCTACACTGATTTGTTCCTGAATGGTCAACAGATTTACCACTTTTACCTTCAAGCGGTCGCTTAATTCAAGACTCGGGCATCAAAATACACTAAAATCAGCGGTCGCTGGTCGCGTAAGACAAAAGCCGCTTAATACAATATGAAAATGTAGGTAACACGCTCAGGCGGGATTTAAAGTGGTCGCATAAGACAAAAGTCGCTTAATTCAAATGGTCACAAGCACAAGATTGACTGTATTCACAGCTGAATTTCTCTGTTCTTTTTTCTTAATTATATATATCAATGATTTTTTTCAACAGTATTTTCAGACAGTTCAGCCTTCATGCACAGTCTCAGTTTTCCTAGCCATTTTGAGTCTAATCGGTATTTTTATGCCTCCGGTAGGGTGGCATATAGCAGTTGAACTGTCCGTCAATATGTCAGTCAGTCTGTCCGTCCGTCTAAAAAAACTTTAACATTGGCCATAACTTTTTCACTAATGAAGATAGCAACTTGATATTTGGCATCCATGTGTATCTCATGGAGCTGCACATTTTGAGTGGTGAAAGGTCAAGGTCATCCTTCAAGGTCAAATGTCAAATTTATTGTGTCTGTCCGTCCGAAAACTTTAACATTGGCCATAACTTTTTAAATATTGAAGATAGCAACTTGATATTTGGCATGCATGTTCATCTCATGGAGCTGCACATTTTCAGTGGTTAAAGGTGATGGTCAAGGTCATCCTTCAAGGTCAAATGTCATCAAATATATGGCGTCTGTCCGTCAAAAAACTTTAACATTGGCCATAACTTTTTCAATATTGAAGATAGCAACTTGATACCGGTATTTGAGTTTGTTTAACCCTCATGTCTTAAAACAAAGTCAACAATTTAGTTGTACTAATACACCTTAGACTCATTATGTGGTCCACTTGACAATAATGGAGTTTGAAAACAGTCAGTAACACTATACAACAGGGGGTTTTTTTACTAAGAAAGTGACGCCGATATTCGGCGTCTTCCCCTACCAGAATTTTTCCCCTAAAACTACCATTTCCCCTGCAAAAATATAATTTTTCACCAAAATATAATATTTTACCCTCAAAGAAATGTTTGTTTTTACCGGAAACCAGTCGAATTTTCATCCGGGTTATGTGAAAGCCAAGATAAAAACGTTAAAACAGAAAAAAGTCTGACAATTGGCGTTCATACACGAACAAAATTAAACGTTCGGACTCGGAAAATATTTATTGCGTTGACGCATTTTTAAGAATGAATCATCAAAAACCGTTGAAACCCAGCAGGATTTGGAGGTACATGTAATCAACATTGATTAATACTGTCGGATTATTGTTAAAGTGAAAGTAGACAATCGGCACCTTTCCGTTCCAATACTGTAGCAGATCTAGATCGTCAACCCATTCATCATGAAATTGAAATCACAATATTGACATCGTTCCCCGGCCCCAGTTGAAAACATTTCCCATTATTAGATCTACCCCTGCAACTTTATTTAGGACTTTAATATCATACTTGTTCATGTGTTTAAGAACAAAAAGGTCAGAGACATGCCTCTTTTTCTAAAAAAACCCTGCAGTCTGTAGGCGAGTTATAGACATTGAAACGAACAGTTTTTATTTTTTCACCAAATATGTCTCTTTCGCGCTCGATTTTCCCCTTTTACCCAGCGTCCAGTGTCTTCCCCTTTTTCTAAAAAAAACCCCTGTACAAATAGTTTGACCATTTAATGGTGAATGTCTTCCTTCAAGTGTTTCAGATTTGTAATTAATTCTAGCGTATTGCTGAACTATCAGTGCCAGTTTTACTTGGATACTCATAGTCTTAAAACTATATGAAAAAGTCAAATGGTAATATGTGCCTTACAAACATTATATGGTCCACTTAAAAATGAATTTCTGGAGCTTTAGGGGTCTTCTTCCCCCCCCCCCCCCTTATGCCCCCACAGCACCAGGGGTGTGACCCACCCAGCAAAATTGTCAGGTTTTCAGACATTTTCAAGACATGTAGATCAAAACTTTTAGATTGTGGCAAAATTAGACACATTTGACAACAAGTAGCAGCGTTATTGAAACTGTGCTGAAATCTTGATGTGACCTTCAGCTTACAATGTCACACAGGCCTCTTGCACCCTATGCCACACAACAAGTAGCAGCGTTATTGAAACTGTGCTGAAATTTTGATGTGACCTTCAACTTACAATGTCACACAGGCCTCTTGCGCCCTATGCCACACAACAAGTTGCAGCGTTATTGAAACTGTGCTGAAATCTTGATGTGACCTTCAACTTACAATGTCACACAGGCCTTTTCCGCCCTATGCCACACAACAAGTAGCAGCGTTATTGAAACTGTGCTGAAATCTTGAAGTGACCTTCAACTTACAATGTCACACAGGCCTTTTCCGGCCTATGCCTTGGGGCTGAATTTCGGCCCCATTCCCAATGCAAATCTGGTTGTTTTTTTCCCCTTTTGAAAAAAAATATTCCCAATTCCAATGTTTTTATTTATTTTTTTAACTTTTAAATATATAAGTTAACCTGATCCAGTGTAGAATCTGTTGCCTTGATTTGTTTTAAAAAAAAGCAGTAAAATATGTTAAATTGATTAATTAAGACTTTCCTTTTTTCGCCTCAATAAAAGCCAGGCCCTTACCCCAAAATCAGATAAAAATATGTATTCAAAAAAGTCATTATTTACCAGTTAACGGCTTCTTTGAAATATAAGAAAAACTATTTACATGCGATTATTTTTCCCAATTGAGCCAGTTTTACGATTTTTTTCCCCAAAATGGGTTTTTTCACGATAACGATACGAAATTCACAAAATTTCTCCTCAAAATGGAGCAGAAAAGGCCTTCACAAGCCACATGCAGTATTTCATAATTTTTCATGTTAATTGTCACAAATTAAAATAACTGTATTCAATATATTCAATCAAATGAAATTACTCCCACAACTGTACTACTAAAGTAGTGGTTCAATTATAAGTATCCTGTTTAATGTTTAAGCCTGTCGAATGGCTGACTTAAATGTTGTGTTTTTTTTTTTGCTTACAAATACTTTAACATGGATATTTTTTGGATTGAGAAATTGCGTTGGTTTGGCTTAAACTTGGAAATTGTTGTTTGTTAGTTTTTTTGCTTACAAATACTTTAACATGGAGATTTTTGTCAATATTATAATATATAAGGTTCCATTAATAAGTCTGAATAGTGATGTAAACTACTTTAGCTTAAGCTGAGGTTTATTTTTTGTTAATTGAATTTTTTATTATATTTATGGGAACCTTCAAAATGGAATTTTAGGTAATCATTTACAAAAAACATATTTGATCAGGAATCCCAAAATTGACCCCAAAACACACTGCATGAAAAACAATACAGACATGTTCAACTTTTGCTATATACGTATATTACAGTTGGATAAAATTATTGATTTATATTTAATTATGATATGATTGTGTTTGAACTTAGTTCTCAACAAAGTTAAAATCCTAGTAAAAAGAGTGAGGAATTGAAGGGGTGCTGGCATGTTAGCGGGAGCATACAAGTGTTTTTGTGTCAATAATGTCTGTTTGTTTTTTACCAATCTTGATTAAATTATGATCTTGTAAGCAAGCATAGAGACCTAGGTTGGGATTTTATTGGATGCCAGTGGGGTCAAAGTCACTGTTACTAAAATTATTATAGGTGGTTTGTTTGGTAAATAACTTCAGTTTGCTTGTACCAATCTTAATGAACTTTATACACAGATTGCATGGAAACCTAGGTTGGCATGGTATTGGATGCCAGACTTTAGATACAGCTTGCATGGAGACCTAGGTTGGCGTTGTATTGGATGCCAGACTTTAGATACAGCTTGCATGGAGACCTAGGTTGGCATTGTATTGGATGTCAGACTTTAGATACAGCTTGCATGGAGACCTAGGTTGGCATTGTATTGGATGCTAGTTAATTTGCATGGTCCTATCTTGATGGAGTTTATATATATATATATATATATATATAGCAGCAGCTGCCTTGCATAGATACCTAACCTGAGATTGCATGTGAGGCCTGTAGGGTCAAGGGCGAGACCAATGCTATTGAATATAGAAACAAGAAATATCTTTAAAAAAGATATATGGCGTCAGGCCTTGAAGAATTTTTCCAGAACCACTCGCCCTGCAGGGCGAGTAGGCCTGACAATCCCCTCGCCCGTCACTTAAATCTACTCGCCCTGCATTAATTTTTTTTTATATATTTATAGTTTTGATCAACCATAACCTGTTTAACCTACGTAACATAATGACATTAAACTGTAAACAAATTAACTACATTATCTGATGGATTTTATTTGCTTTCCGTACGTTTTATGCACGTATTCCTTTTCTCAATACTTTCCACTTCTCGTTTTGATGACCTTTCTTTCTGTTCCCTGTCTCCACCAGCTTGCAAATATTTTAAAATGGAACCCTTTTCCATGCTGAGTTTTAATATTTCAGACAAACTTTTACTGAAAGACTAGCTTGATTGACAAATGGTTACAATATGGTAAATTTTGGCTAAGGCTTCTGATCGCGATTTATTCTGTTTATTAATTATTATTGTTTCTGTTTATTTTTAATTAAATATAAGAAGTATAATGATTAACCAGTTATGTATTATTTTTGTATGGATATTAACATTAAAATGAAATTTTATTCTTCACAGAATAACCAATATATTTAAGTGTTTTTTTTTCACTTTTAATCGATAAGCTAAGAGCACTGATACCTATGAAAAGAGCTCAGACAATTTCGAGAATTATTTTTACTGAGCTCGTGACGTCATTTTTCATTGTCAAGACGAAAGTGCAGTTTCTTTGTGTACTACACCTTTTTTTTGTTTGTTGGATTTTTTTTTCGCAATTTGTATCGATGTGGCAGGAGTTTTGGAACTGAATTTATATTTCTCAACTTGAAAAGCAGCACTCGCTCGGTCGATCGAGTATTGAACAAATTTTACTCGCCCGACCGTCAACTTCACTTGCTTATGCGAGTGGTCGAGTTGTTTCTTCAAGGCCTGGACTTTGATAGTTCAATGAATGAGATTAAGGATAGCGAATGTCTTTTTCTGTGCAGTTCTTAGCTGCATCACACACAGTACGGGAGGTTACGCGGAGTTTTCGAGGCTTATTTTACATTATTACATATTGCTGGTCATAAACCTATAGATACAAAATAAATAAACAAAAAAAAAGAATGGAAGTGAAATTAAAACATATGAGTCAACCGGCCACACGCGAAGTATCCGTATTTATAGGCGCGTTCTTTGAACAAACCTGTTTTAGTGGTTTGTCGGGCATTGCTATTTGATTCGATTATTAACAGTATCGAGAATCATCGCGCTCATGCTCAATACATTAGTCAATATGGTGAAATAATTATTGTTAAGTTAATCAAAAATAATATTTATCATTGTATTGTAGAAAACACATTAAGAATCGATTATTGACATACCATAATAATATTGCTGAATACATATCTTCATTTAACGTATTTCTGGTCTAAAGAAAATTCCAGGTCACCTAGTTCATGGATAGCGTCTTTATGTGGGGCTCTATATGGGGCCAGTTGATCAAGGTAAAGGTCACTGTTTCTAATTTAAAAAATAGATTAATGGTTTCCAATCAATAACATGTGTTTGGTTGCATGTAATGCACTTAAATTTTGTGTGAATGTATTTTACATGAATACCCTAGCATTGGATTGCTCAATGATTTAAATTAAACAAATAACTTAAACGTTTAAAATCTGGTTTTGAGGCATGGCAATTTTCTTTTTTTGACTTTTTTCCCCTTTATAAGTGACAACCAGAATATATTCAACTTTTTATGCCCCCGGTAGGGTGGCATATAGCAGTTGAACTGTCAGTATGTCAGTATGTGTGTATGTCAGTCCTTCGTCCGTCCGAAAAAAAACTTTAACGATGGCCATTACTTTTGCATTATCGAATATGGAAACTTGATATTTGGTATACATGTGCATCTCACGGAGCTGCACATTTTCAGTGGTGAAAAGTAAAGGTCAAGGTCATCCTTCAAGGTCAAATGTCTCATATATGGCGTCTGTCCGTCCGTCCAAAAACTATAACATTGGCCATAACTTTTACACTATTGAAGATAGCAACTTGATATTTGGCATGCATGTGTATCTCATTCAAGCTGAACATTTTAAGTGGTGAAAGGTGAAGGTCAAGGTCATCCTTCAAGGTCAAATGTTGAATATATGGCGTCTTTCCGTCCGAAATCTTGGCAACTTGATATGCATGCATGTGTATCTCATGAAGCTGCACATTTTGAGTGGTGGAAGTTCAAGGTCAATGTCATCCTCCAAGGTCAATCGTCAAAAAAAAATTCAAAGCGGCGTTCTCATGAAGCGGCACATTGTGAGTGGTGGAAGTTCAAGGTCATCCTTCAAGGTCAAAGGTGAAAAATAATAATTTCAAAGCGGCGTTCTCATGAAGCTGCACACTTTGAGTGGTGGAAGTTCAAGGTCAAGGTCATCCTTTAAGGTCAAAGGTCAAACAAAATAAATATTTTTTTATTTCAAATCGGCGCAATAAGGGGGCATTGTGTTTCTGACGAAAACATCTCTTGTTAAGGATTAAGAAGAATGAAACATTTCAAAATATTTTAAATACTTTGTGTGATTAGTGATCAGATTTAAAAAGAGTTTGATAACTTGTACTGTGGCACAGTCTTGGTTGTAAAAATACAACATATTGAATTTCCTTTTATGTCTGTTTTACTTACCGGGTAATGAGGCATTTAAGTCCTAAATAGTTTCATGCTTGTTGCATGTTTTGTGTGTAATTGGTGTCAAACAAAGCCCACGGGATCAGCTTAGACTAAGTTTTCACAATCGCATTTCACATTTACACAATGGTATTTAATGTGCCTTCACAATGGTTTCCACTAAATTGTCCAGGCTTTTAATTTATCATTTGGAAATGTTGCATCATTGCCATGTATGCAACAAGTGTTAACCATGTGTTAAGTTTCTCAGATGAAAATATATTTTGTAGTTGTCAGTAATGTTTGTTACACCAGTTTTTTCGGCCCTGACACGTGGATGGGGCAGCAGTTCTGCCTTCCTTGTTGAATGTAATGAAGGAAATGGCTTTATTGTGGGTTTCCCGCTCATACAGTTCTTTAATGCTCTTTCTTTATTGACAGCAAGTTTGAAGTTGAAGTAATGTGTTGTAAAAAAATAAGAAAAAAACAATGTTCACACTCTTAATGTAGTTGTTACAAATCATGCCTCCCATTTAAAATGAAATATGCTGTAAACATTGATTCTTTCAAAGCCAATATGTAGTTGTTACCAGTGAGAATCAATGGGTAGAGATAATATGTAAGTAAAAATATAGCAGTATTTGTTATGCCCACCTTCGAAGAAGAGCGGGTATATTGCTTTGCTCATGTCGGTCTGTCGGTCGGTCCGTCCACCAGGTGGTTGTCAGACTATAACTCAAGAACGCTTAGGCCTAGGATCATGAAACTTCATAGGTACATTGATCATGACTCACAGATGACCCCTATTGATTCTGAGGTCACTAGGTCAAAGGTCAAGGTCACTGTGACCCGAAATAGTTAATGGTTTCCGGATGATAATTCAAGAACGCTTATGCCTAGGATCATGAAACTTCATAGGTAGATTGATCATGACTAGAAGATGACCCCTATCGATTTTCAGGTCACTAGGTCAAAGGTCAAGGTCACAGTGACCCGAAATAGTAAAATGGTTTCCGGATGATAATTCAAGAACCCTTATGCCTAGGATCATGAAACCTGATAGGTAGATTGATCATGACTAGCAGATGACCCCTATTGATTTTCAGGTCACTAGGTCAAAGGTCAAGGTCACAGTGACCCGAAATAGTAAAATGGTTTCCTGATGATAACTCAGGAAAGCTTATGGCTAGGATCATGAAACTTCATGGGTACATTGATCATGACTCGCAGATGACCCCTATTGATTTTCAGGTCACTAGGTCAAAGGTCAAGGTCACAGTGACAAAAAACATATTTATAAAATGGCTGTCACTACAACTTAGAGCCCATATGGGGGGCATGCATGTTTTACAAACAGCCTTTGTTTAATATAGTGTCATCCCTCTGAATAAGGGGCCAGCCAGTTTTGACTAACAAAATACCTTTATGCATGAAGTAAATACTCGTATCCCATCTTTGATGCCAGGCAGCAAAAACATCATTATACCCTCAATTAACTAGCTATATTGTTAGGCAATTGGTCAGGTAAGTATTGCCAGAGTAACAACTAAAACCTTCAACATCTGGCATCAAAAGCTAACGCACAAAACCACTAGGTCATGGGTCTACATGTATTTTTGTTGATAAATGAACATTAAACTCGCTTAGCTTTTGATGGTCAAATTTTGGTCTTTTTATGTCCACATGTTTTATTGAATATGTGATCTACAACTTGGTTAAGGATAAAAAATAATGGTTAGATTTCATTCTAACTGTTGTTTATGCATAAAAATATCTGGTTTCTTCAGATATGTATCCCTTCGAAGAAGAGGGGGTATTTTGTTTTGCTCATGTTGGTCAGTCTGTCTGTCCACCAGATGGTTTCCGGATGATTACTCAAGAACGCTTAGGCCTAGGATCATGAAACTTGATAGGTAGATTGAACATGACTGGCAGATGACCCCAATTGATTTTCAGATCACTTGGTTAAAGGTCAAGGTCACAGCGACTCGAAATAGTAAAATGGTTTCATGATGATAACTCAGGAAAGCTTATGGCTAGGATCATGAAACTTCATGGGTACATTGATCATGACTCGCAGATGACCCCTATTGATTTTCAGGTCACTAGGTCAAAGGTCAAGGTCACAGTGACAAAAAACATATTTATAAAATGGCTGTCACTACAACTTAGAGCCCATATGGGGGGCATGCATGTTTTACAAACAGCCTTTGTTTAATATAGTGTCATCCCTCTGAATAAGGGGCCAGCCAGTTTTGACTAACAAAATACCTTTATGCATGAAGTAAATACTCGTATCCCATCTTTGATGCCAGGCAGCAAGAACATCATTATACCCTCAATTAACTAGCTATATTGTTAGGCAATTGGTCAGGTAAGTATTGCCAGAGTAACAACTAAAACCTTCAACATCTGGCATCAAAAGCTAACGCACAAAACCACTAGGTCATGGGTCTACATGTATTTTTGTTGATAAATGAACATTAAACTCGCTTAGCTTTTGATGGTCAAATTTTGGTCTTTTTATGTCCACATGTTTTATTGAATATGTGATCTACAACTTGGTTAAGGATAAAAAATAATGGTTAGATTTCATTCTAACTGTTGTTTATGCATAAAAATATCTGGTTTCTTCAGATATGTATCCCTTCGAAGAAGAGGGGGTATTTTGTTTTGCTCATGTTGGTCAGTCTGTCTGTCCACCAGATGGTTTCCGGATGATTACTCAAAAACGCTTAGGCCTAGGATCATGAAACTTGATAGGTAGATTGAACATGACTGGCAGATGACCCCAATTGATTTTCAGATCACTTGGTTAAAGGTCAAGGTCACAGCGACTCGAAATAGTAAAATGGTTTCATGATGATAACTCAAGAATGCTTAGGCCTAGGATCATGAAACTTCATAGGTACATTGATCATGACTGGCAGATGACCCCTATTGATTTTCAGGTCACTAGGTTAAAGGTCAAGGTCACAGTAACTCTAAACAGTAAAATGGTTTCTGGATGATAACTCAAGAATGCTTACGCCTAGGATCATAAGACTTTATAGGTATATTGATCATGACTGGCAGATGACCCCTATTGATTTTCAGGCCACTCGGTCAAAGGTCAAGGTCACAGTGAGTCTAAACAGTAAAATGGTTTCCGGATGATAACTGAAGAATGCTTACGCCTAGGATCTTAAAACTTCATAGGTACATTAATCATGACTGACAGATGACCCTTTTTGATTTTCAGGTCACTAGGTCATAGATCAAGGTCACAGTGACTCTTAACAGTAAAATGGTTTCCTGATGATAACTCAAGAATGCTTACGCCTAGGATCATGAAACTTTATAGGAACATTGGTCATGACTTGCAAATGACCCCTTATGATTTTCAGGTTACTAGGTCAAAGGTCATGATCACATTGACTTGAAATAGTAAAATGGTTTTCGGATGATAACTCAAGAATGCTTATGCCTAGGATCACGAAACTTCATAGATCCATTGATCATCACTGGCAGATGTCCCCTATTAATTTTCAGGTCACTAGGTCAAGGTCACAGTGACTGGAAACAATAAAATGATTTTCAAGTCACTAGGTCAAAGGTCAAGGTCAGTGACAAAAAACTTATTCACACAATGGCTGCTAGTACAACTGACAGCCCATATGGGGGGCATGCATGTTTTACAAACAGCCCTTGTTTAGGAAGCTTTTGTTCTAAGTTGAGAACATTCTTCTTAATTTCAATTCAGGTATGGTACCTTATAAATAATCCTGCGTGTATTACCATCTGTTCTCAATTGTATTTGACATGTTTACTCTAATGCATAATATTGCTTAAAAGGTTATTACCCTGTTGGCGATTTATAGTTATAGGCAAGGCTAACTTTAACTAGCCTTTAACTATAAAGCAATTCAATTTTCTACCGAGACGTTACAATTCAATTTTGACAGAAAAATGGTGCACAAAACTTTTCATTTAAAACTACGCTTTCCAAGTCCACACAATATTAAGACTAAACATATATTTTAAGCAGTATAAGGAACATTGATGGGAACTCCGTAGGGGAGATCTACTACCTTTAAGAAATAAGTACAATCTCTTTTGCTGTCTATGTGTAAGTAAACTGCCTTCACATACAATAAAACCTGCTTTATACAATCTCTCTCGCTGTCTATGTGGTTTACATAAACTGCCTTCACATACAATAAAGCCTGCTTTATAAAATGAAAGGCCGTTGAGTTCTCTGGCGATTTTGTTAACAAAAAACATTGTCGCATAGAAACTTCAAAATGTTGATAGAATGATAGTGGTTTTATAATTAAGTCAAATGCTGTTGCACAGAAATATCAATAAATACTTGATGATAACATAAACAGGTATAATGTTATGGGTTATGAATGGATCCACTGATGCTATATATGTTGAAATTCTTAATAAACCACATGACCTCTTAGTAACCTGAAGTTTGGTCAGCAACTGTTAAGTATGTTATTAAGTTAAATGAGAATTGCAAACCATAACCGTATTGTTTCCTTGCAACTTTGAAATTTTGTTTTCGAATGTTAAAGTTTGCAAAGATGACGTTACACAACGCAATTAGGACAGACAAAGAAATACATGTCCATGCTTACTTGAAATACAACCCTACATAATGTTTCTTTGCCCTAACAAATAATAAATGAATGTTTATGTTAAGTCCTTGACGCTGTTTAAGGAGAGACCGCTCAATGTGTTTTTCTAAACCTTCTTTGTTTCTGTAGGACAAAAATCAAATGAAATGGGCTACTATTTCAGCTTTAGTTGTTTTGTCATTGTTTTCTAAAGAAAGAGTAAAAGCTTCACTGATTTTATTTTCTAACAAACAATGTGTTCATGAATCTATGGTCAATCTTCAGTGAGTTTATAATTGCTTTCTTGTTCGATTTGAAAGTGGGTTTGTCAGAGTTTATTAGATTTAGTTTGAGTCCCTCGCATTACCTAACAATCAAAATAGTTTGATATAACATAAAATGCTATCATTAATGAAAACACTTACATATTGAAAATGAAAACAACCGTTAATAATGTTAGACCATGCATCTAAATAACCTTCAGTTGAGTTTATTGATTACTGGCTAATTAATACAACTTTTTACCATTAAAGACTGCTTACTTATGTATAGTTTTGTTTAATTCTTACACACTTCTGTCAGCAGTGGATTTAATATTCCTATTCATTTTTATGCCCCCGGTACGGAGGCGTATAGCAGTTGCACACTCCGTCCATCTGTCTGTCCGTTCGTCTTGCATGTGGTTTCCGGAGTGTTTTTCCTCAACGCTTGCAGATATTTACCTGATTGTGTATGTGTTAGTCTACGTACATTACTTACAGATTCAGTTCCAGTTTCGTTCTTGTCCATTGCTTTTTATGCCCCCGAATCTAATGATATATTATATTGTTTTGGGTCTGTCTGTTTGTCTGTCTGTCTGTCTGTCTGCCTGCCTGCCTGCCTGCCTGCCTGCCTGCCTGCCTGTCTGCCTGCCTGCCTGCCTGCCTATGTGTCTTTCTGTCTCAAAACTTTAACTTTGATAACCTTGATGATAGCAACTTGATTTTTGGCATGCGCGTGTATCTCATGGAGCTGCCCATTTTGAGTGGTGGAAGGTCAAGGCCAGGGTCATTCTTCAAAGTCAAGGAGCAAATACATGGCTCCAAAGTGGAGTAATAGGGGACATTGTGTTTCTGACAAAGACATCTCTTGTTGATAAAGTTACGGATTAAAAAAAATCTTTCACATATCATTTTTCCAATATGCTACATGTATAAGATACTGACCTTATTAATTTTTTGGTGTGTGAGTCAACCTGCTTGACTTACAGAGCAAGTTTGAGTTTCTTTCCGGTCCATTGATTTTTGGCGAAGTAACATGCATTTGACTTTGAAATTTTCTCTAGAATGACAGTTTTCTGGACTTTTCCCTACACGCTTGCAGATATTGACCGGATTTGTTGTGTGTGAGTCTACTTATATGAATGACTTACAGATCAAAAATGATTGTTGTTGTTCCGATAATGACCTTATCTTTTGTATGTGAGTCCTGTGACTTACAAGACTAACTGATCAAGTTTAAGTGTTTTTTTTCTTTGAACTGTCCCTCAGTTGGTCCGTCTGTCTGTCCGTGCGTCTATCTGTCTGTCCGAAAACTTTACCATTGGTCATAATGTTTGCAATATTAAAGATAGCAACTGGATAATTGGCATGCATGTGTATCTCATGGAGCTCCATATTGTGAGTGGTGAAAGGTCAAGGTAGTCTTCAAATATATGGCTTCAAAGCGGTGCAAAAGGGGAAATTATGTTTCTGACAAACACATATCTAGTTCAAAAATACAAACATATGTGAACACATCTCGTTAAGATAATATTACGCAATTTGCAGATTTGCTATACAGTATACCAGACACCTGTAAAATAAATTATTTTGGAATCTTTTAATTTAGATAACATTGTAGGCAAACAAAATTATGAATTGCAATGAACATGAAGAACTTAATCAGATTAACAACTTTGTTTACAAAAAGTGTTTTGTATTACAAGACATTTGAAAACGCTTGGTACTAATACTATATTGAATATATGCATAATTGCTTTTAGAAGCCGTCACCAACTGTTGCAATTTGTGATATTGTGAAAACATATGTACTTTATCTGTTGTTTTCTTGTGACTCTTAGTAATTGGATTGTTATTTATTCATCAAAAGCAAATATTATTGCTTATGGTCACAATATACCAAACGATTTCCTACACAAATTCAATGTAAAAGCAATAACTTTAACAAAAAAATAAAGTCAAACTTTTGCGCATACAGACCCCCATAACCATACCTTTTCTTAAAGAGCATTCCAAGCCGCAATGATTAAAACAATAAAAAAGATAGGTCATGCGTAATGCAAGAAAGAACTCGACGCGAATCAGCGGTCACTGTTTTATGGCCATCTATTTACCAGCTTCGTACCAGTGAATGAGGGTTTCCCGCCATCTGTCAAAGTCTCATGTAGTCTCCAATCTAAAAGCAACAATTTGTAGTATACAACAATGTTTTCCCTACTACATGCACACTCACATAAATATTTAAAAATTAAGTCATGGCAAGTGCCCATACTGAGAATTGTGCCTTCAAATAAATGACATTCCATTTTTAAGAGGGTATATAGAATTGCAATCCAAAAAGATTTAGTATATTGTAACCTTATAACTTATTATTTATTTATTCGCTTTGGTCAGTGAATATACAATTAAGACATGTAGGCAGATCTAGCTGATCTATTCAGTTATTACGATAGTATCCCGATACCACATACCTATATCTGGATACAAATTATGGCATCTGTTAAGATCCTTTTTATGTCCCCCACTATAGTAGTGGGGGACATATTGTTTTTGCCCTGTCTGTCTGTTGGTCTGTTGGTCCGTTGGTCTGTTGGTCTGTTGGTCTGTTTGCGCCAACTTTAACATTTTGCAATAACTTTTGCTATATTAAAGATAGCAACTTCATATTTGGCATGCATATGTATCTCATGAAGCTGCACATTTTGAGTGGTGAAAGGTCAAGGTCATTCTTCAAGGTCAGAGGTCAAATATATGTGGCCAAAATCGCTCATTTTATGATTACTTTTGCAATATTGAAGATAGCAACTTGATATTTGGCATGCATGTGTATCTCATGGAGCTGCACATTTTGAGTGGTGAAAGGTCAAGGTCATCCTTCAAGGTCAGAGGTCAAATATATGTGGCCCAAATCGCTTATTTTAAAAATACTTTTGCAATATTGAAGATAGCAACTTGATATTTGGCATGCATGTGTATCTCATGGAGCTGCACATTTTGAGTGGTGAAAGGTCAAGGTCAAGGTCATCCTTCAAGGTCAGAGGTCAAATATATGTGGCCCAAATCGCTTTTTTTATGAATTCTTTTGCAATATTGAAGATAGCAACTTGATATTTGGCATGCATGTGTAGCTCATGGAGCTGCACATTTTGAGTGGTGAAAGGTCAAGGTCATCCATCACACGGTCAAGGTCATCCTTCAAGGTCAAACATCATATAGGGGGACATTGTGTTTCACAAACGCATCTTGTTAGTAAAACGTTTTCAGCTCAATTAACTCCTTTGAAACAAAATAAGCTTATTTATAATTTATTGAAAAGTTAAAATGAAAATTTTGAAGCCTTATATCATGGTTTATATACTGAATTAATATTGGTTTGATGGCAGGATTCAAGGTCTATGTGATAGTCATGTAAGAATAAATAATACACCAATGGTTTGAGTCCAATAAATTGAGATTGATATCATAATGGCAGTTTGCATTGCACTTGGTGTTTGTTTTGCAATTCAAAATGACTGTAGTAAAAATATGGTTTCCGCTCAATAGCTTTAAATATGAAATTATATTGTCTATATGAATTGTGAATGCATTATTGGTTCAACATTTTATCTATTGTTTAACAAGTATAGCTTTTCATACCGTACTATTTGAAGGTACCGTTTTGTAACTGTTAATGACTTTGCAGTTTGAAATTCCATTTAAAAAGAAATGTCAGCATACAAAACGCCGTAATTAGCGTACAAGCACCTTGTTATTCAATAGGTTTATCATACAAAGCACTCATTTTTTATTTGTTCCTGTCATTGATAAACAAACACATTAACTTATTGAGAGTCGTTACGCCTCAAAAAGATTAAACATGATATCCCTCCCCAGTGAATTCGGTTCAGCTAAATGGTCATGCAAGCTCAATAGAAGATATGTTATATCTATTGAAAATATCTTAGGAGGCATATGGCAGTCCCATGTTTAATGGAAAATTAGTGTTGTTGTTTTGCTTAAAAATGCTTTAAAATTGAGAAGACAAGTGTTTTCAGTATTATATTTACCAAGGATAAACTAATATGGAAAATAGTTGAACAAAATATTGAGATTTGAAAAAAAACACCTTCCATTGGGAATTTTTGGCTCCTATTTGTTAAAAATATACACTTTTTTCAATTGGAAATGGGGAATAGTACCAGACCCAATTTTGAATGAAAACCCTCACTGCAAAGCATTTTAAAAAGCGAAGTAAATAACACTATTAAATGCTATAATAATTCTATTATACATTGAAAACATTTGATTTTACAGTGAATGACTTTAATGAACAATTATTATTATACATGTGGAAAAACAACATGTGTGGTGCGAATTAAAAGATATTGAAATCTCTTAATAAGTGATTATGAGTGATAAATATACAGCATTGTATGTCATACATTCTTATTGTTTTGATTTTTTGAAACATTATTTAATGTGGCCAAAACACAAATTCTTGATAAAATATGTTTTCCTTACACTACCATTTCCTCTGTGTCTTTCTGGGGATCTTAAAAGTGCTCCTACATTTGGGATCAAACCCATTATAGTGCCCCAGATAATTATTTGGGAAATAGGATTTTCACCCATTGATTTAAAAAAAATAGGGTGATTTCAGTCTTGAAATAGGGTAAAATGAGTTATAAAAATTTGTACCTTAAAATCTTTACTGCTTTCCCCGTTGAATAAAAGCCAATCTTCCAGGTCACATCAACGTATCCATTCAGATTCAGATTACTTCTGTTGAAGCTGCACACTTTTATTGATTCAATAAAACTGTAAACTGTTATAATTAACTGTCATAAACTGATGTTTCATAACATCTTTAGTTCTTGAAACTGTGCATAATATAAACATCAAACTTTAAAAATCAATAACACAAATGATTTGTTACTTAATGGCTCTTGCTTTCTTGGTTCAAAAAGTTTGCGATCGATTGATATTTTGGCGCAACAATCGCGGACGTCTTTAGACCTCTCTTCGACATTTTTATTTCGCATCATTGTAGAAACTGAAAGTACAGACGCTTTACAAAATACATGCACAAAGAGCAACAGATTAAATCAGATTGAAAATGCATGTTTGCCATAAATAATTTGGTCAGATGCTGTAATTAACTATGAAATCTAGTACGCAGAGCGTTTGAATAACTGTGATTGTTTTCCTGCTCCTTCATCCAGACGTTTGCTGAATAAAAGCGACGTTGCATTAAGATTATAATTGCAAAGAGGATATACCGAAAATGAGCAAAGAATTTTTTATTGAGGCTTTTGTATCGTACGCATTGAATTTTAGGAATGTGCGTAAAAGTCAAATTGGTTGCGTTTTCAATACGCATGATATTGTATTTCTTTGCGTTTTTAAACATTTTAATAGGGTGAAAGATGCATATACGCAGCTTATCTGGTGCACTGCCATTAATTGCCTTCAACAACCATGTCTCTTAAGTCCTTGGTAAAAGTCACAAATGACACATTGTGTCTATCACACCAGCGTTACTCAAGTTCTTGCTATTCAAACACAGATGTTCACTATGCAAAACTAGGCATGGTTGTTACGGAACAGCATATATTACTGACAGTGAATGTGTGTCATTCTTGTGTTATTTTCAGAACACAGAGAGTGCTCCTCTATAAGCAAGTGTACATGTTTCTATAGCTTTTTTACATTTATTATCCGCTGCCATAGGCGGACGGATATTGTTTTGGCGTTGTCCGTCCGTCTTTCTGTCTGTCAGGAGCCATATCTTGGAAGTGCTTTTGCGGATTTCATTCAAACTTGGTATGAGTATATATATGGATAACAGAATGATGTACGCCAAATTGCATTGTACACCATCCGTTAATAACGGAGTTATGGCCCTTTTTATCTTGAAAAAAATTCTTTTTTTGTGTGTCCAGAGCCATATCTTGGAAGTGCTTTGGCAGATTTCATTGAAACTTGGTATGAGTATATATATGGATAAGAAGATGATGCACGCGTAGGCATTGTACACCATCTGTTAATAACGGAGTTATGACCCTTTGTATCTTGAAAAAATGCTTTTTTTAGTGTCAAATAAAACACTTTTGTGTCCAGAAACATATTGGCAGGGGATATCAATTCAACGAATTTGCTCGTTACATTATCAAATGATGTAGAAAATAGCAATAAGGTCCTGATTGTATTGGATGTGGTACCTAGTTATTAGGCAGTCTTGTGTCGACCTTTACTCTGGAAGCCTTTCTATTATCTACTTGGATGACACAGACATCTAGGATGTCTTAAACTTGGGCGTTTTCAGCAATCAAGCTAAAATATAATATGTTGTCATGTACATATAATGGGTGTTTAACATAATTTCTAACCATCTTTTATTGCCCCCTACCGGTAAAACCGGAGGGGACTTATGGTTTGCGCTCTGTGTGCCCGTCAGTCAGTCAGTCAGTCTGTCACACTTTTCTGGATCCTGCGATAACTTTAAAAAGTTCTTAATATTTTTTCATGAAACTTGCAACAGGGATAGATGGAGATTATGCACATCATTTAATTTTGTTCCTATGTCAAAGATTATGGTTGCTATGGCAACAAATATATATATATATATATATATATATAAAATAATTATGACAATGGTGGAGTTTCAACGGTAGGGGACCCTATTGCTTGACAATAGTCGTGTTTATCTTAATATATCTAAAGTGAAAGGCTTTTACCTCAAAGTAAACACCTAAGTTGTGTTAGTCCCCTACCAAGATCTATATTACAGGAATGCCCATCGTCCCTCTGCAATAAGTCACTCCATCAGTCTGTCTGTTATAGTTGTGTAAAACTTTCCTCAAATGATGTGCAGAAGCCATGAGTCATTGATGCTGACTCAATGTCAGGGTCGTACTTTAAGGTTAAAGGTGTGCGCCTACATTTCTTTTCGGCTCAGTATCTCCTATACTTCTGGTATATTTTCATGAAGCTTATTGGCTTAAATGTTTATGTCTTATATGATGTGCAGAAGGCATTAGTTATTGGCTTCAATCATTTAGGTTTTACAATAATGTCAAACGTTTGAGCTTCTATTTTCATGTCTGGTCAATATCTCCTATACCCATGGAAGGATTTTAATAACTTGGCTACAATGTTTAGGTCATTAAGATGATGGGAAGGCGGAATGAGTCAGTCACGCCTGTATACGGTTAAGGTCATACTTCATGGTCAACAGTTTTAGCTTCTATATTTGAGCCTGGCCTGTATCTCCTATACCCAAGATGCTCAATTAACTTGACTAAAATGTTTAGGCCATAGAGACAATGTGCAGAAGAAATGGTAGAGTCCCAACAGCTGAAGGTCAAGGTTGTACTTTTAAGATACAAAGTTTTAGTATTTTTTACATGTTCATTCTATAACTACTTTACCCATTGAAGGATTTTTATCAAGTTTTGCAACAAGGATTAGGTGATTGGGACAATGTTCAAAAGGCATGAGTTAGTAACACTTTCTCAAAACAAAGGTCACCACTTCAAGGTCAAAACAATCTTCGTGAAGGATATTGCTGTCTCTTGGGCTGCCTTTTTTATGCCCCAGGTAGGGTGGCATATAGCCGTTGAACTGTCCGTCAGAATGTCAGTCTGTCCGTCAGTCCGTCAGTCCGAAAAAAAACTTTAACATTGGCCATAACTTTTGCAATATTGAAGATAGCAACTTGATTTTTAGCATACATGTGTATCTCATGGAGCTGCACATTTTGTGTGGTAAAATTTCAAGGTCAAGATAATCCTTCAAGGTCTAGGGTCAAAAATACAAATCCAAGGAAAGTAATAAGCTTTAATGGAGATAATTATCTGGCCTGCCACAGACAAATCCACTCGCCTGCTCGTAATTACGAGTAAAAATCGGCTCCGGGCGAGTGAATATTCCGGCAGCGCTCATCCTGCAGGGCGAGTGGCGTTTCTGGCCGAAAAGATTCAAATTTCAAGTTTTAACACATCTTTACCAAACAAAACAACGTTTAATTGGCGATTAAAAATTAACCACCAATTTTCCGGATGTTGAGTATTGCACAGTTATAATTAGTCCTGTTACGCACCGAAACCGGTATGTTCCGTGAATGTATCCTATACAGTACGGTATACAATACGGTCTTTTGATACTGCTAAAAAATCGTCTAAATTCTTCACATCTTTAGATTTAGAGAGTGGCTGATGGCAAGTTTTAATGGACGAAAATGACAAAGAGAAAACTGCCTTGTGTTCACACAGAGGCTTGTTTGAGTTTAACAAAATGCCTTTCAGACTCTCCAATGATCCTTAAGTGTAATCATAATAAATGTGACCATGAGGACAAAATGAAAAACAAAAAAGTTAAAAGTGTGTTAAAACAGATTATAAACTTTATTGAAGTTCATGAGTTTACAGTTCTATATGATAACCAAAAGAAAATCACAATAAAACATATAAGTTACTGATTTATTGCATTTAAAAAAATTGCAGGGCAAGTACATATTTCAGCAGGGCAAGTAAAAATTCTTAACTACTCGCCCTGCAGGGCAAGTTGCGGAAATAACATTTGTCAACCCCTGCTGCCAAATTATATATTTTTTCAAATAAATCAAAGCGGCACAGTAGGGGGCATTGTGTTTCTGACAAACACATCGTGGTAAAAGGTCATGGTCATCCTTCAAGGTCTAAGGCCAAAAATACAAATCCAAGGGAAGTAATAAGCTTTAAAGGGAGATAATTATTATATATATAATAATATGAAACATACAACTGAAGCAAAATCAAAATGACATTTTATGGTCAAGCCAAGCACACAATGACACTTTATGGCATACAGTACAGCCAAAGCGGAACAAACGTATTTCGCGATCCGCGACGGCAAGGCGAAACGAGTCGATGCCGCGTCAGTCGTTGAAGCCGCGTCAGTATGCGGCGGAAAGTCGCATTTCGCCGCGAAACTTCGCATCTGTCCGCCGAGGCATGCCGCGGTCCGCGACATGATGCCGAGTCGATGCGATCATGATTTTTTTTTTATAAATTATTAGTTGCATGTAGTTAACAAATTTTGAAAGAACAATTATAATAATAATTAAAATCATAATACATTTATTGTGCGCGGATTGTATTAGCATATACATGTAAGCATAGTTAATGTGTCTGGCCAATGATTAAGTATGTTTCCCGCCCGTAGCGTATGTATTTCACACATAAACAAGGTCACGTAATTATGTTTTCGCACATACAAGTGGTCAAGGCTCCAGCATATGGTGGATTTATAAATTAATTGCATGTTGATTCCGCTATTATATTTTAGCTGAGAAAATTAGCAGTTTGAAGCCACATCAATAATCAAGACGGTGACGACGTATTTGTAGTTTTGTTAATTATCAGCTTATTATAACTATTGTTTGAATATGCGTATATAAACACGTTTTATTTTGTTCATATTATACAGTTAATATCGCTACTAATTACCTGATAATCCCGTATATTCCAGTTTTAAAGCAAATGCTGGTAAATATTTACGATACACAAACATTCTCGATATTTCCTTAAGTATCAAATACATTTTGGCATTTGTTACTATTTATAGAGATGATGAAATAACGTCTAATCGGGGCGTTTTTTTTCTCCACTGAACACGCGATTTACGCCTGACGTGATGTTCATGTATTTATACAACACAAAATACACCCAAACTTTCCAAACGACGTTCTACATGTCTGCATAATTTTCGCGCGCTTTTTATGAAACAAAGGATATTTTAGCACTGTTTATTTGACGCTAGAATTTGCCAAAGGACGCGTTAGCATTAAAATTCGGAAGTGTGTTTCGGATTACAAATTTAATAATGATAATCGAACGAAACATAAACAGTTGCGCGTAATTAATTCTACGCTACACATACATGTATGTACATGTAGGTGGATATCTTTTCACTCGATCCGCCGCGTACGTATGCGGCGGATTTACTCCGCGAAATTACGCGAGGTTAATACAGACTGGGCGTCGTTGCGCGGATCAATGCCGAGTGCCACGGCGATACGCCGCGTGAACACACGATACGGCCGCCGCTGACTAATAATCTGGCCGTGGCGTAGCCGCGGATTATGTTTGTGCCGCTTTGGCTGTTCTGTACAAGTATTTTAGGTACTTTAAGATTATCTGTCAGGGCCCTCAATCTATCAAATCTGCCGCCGAATTTCGGTGGCAGTCCCCCACCTGAAAAGTATACTTTTTTCCCCTTTTGGGGGGAAAAATTCCCCCTAAAAAAAAAAAAAAAAAAAAATATTTTTTTTTTTTTTTTTTTTTAATAGAAACATGTGTCTCATGATTATTATATCTCAATTCTATTTCAATTTAATCTTTTCAAACATACTAAATTATGAAAAATGCAATGGATATAGTGCAAACATGTGCAAATGAAATAATGAGAGAGTAAGTAAAAAAATCCCCCAAAAAGGGAAACGCCGCGAAAATTCCCCCTCCCAAGGGCTGCGGACCCCTTCCCCCAAAGTAGTGTGAGGGCCCTGTCTGTGAATTGACAGTCACGGTAGTGGCTTATAAATATTTGCTACTAAAAACAGAGATTTGTTAAAGACAATTATTTTCAAGGGAAAGAATTTATATAATTATAAATGTCATATTATGTATTTCCTTACTAAGAATTTAAGTTCTCTTTACAGTTACTGTACATATTTTGTATTTTGTTTATTTATAACTTAAATGATTGATTTGTCAAAGTTTGTTTTATATGATATATATAACTATCATTTCTTTCCTGTACTAATTTGTGAATGGTTGGTTTCATTTCTTACCTGTGGAAGTTATACATAGATACATGATGAACTGTGGCTATGATCTCTTTGAAACACCACAGGCCTTGGTAGTCAGCGATGTCTTACTTGGTCATTTTTGACTGTCTACAGTGCCATCCCCCCCCCCCCATGCGGTAGGGTGACATATAGCAGTTTAACTGTCAGTCCGTCTGTCTGTCAGTTGTCGGTCCGAAAACTAACATTGGTCCTAACTTTTGCAATATTGAAGATAGCAACTTGATATTTGGCATGCATGTGTATATCATGAAGCTGTACATTTTGAGTGGTGAAAGGTCAAGGTCATCCTTCAATGTTAAAGGTCAAAAACCAAAATCCAAGGGAAGTAATAAGCTTTAAAGGGAGATGATTTCTATACCTGCCAAATGATAAATAGAAATTTTATTTCAAAGCGGCGCAGAAGGGAGCATTGTGTTTCTGACGGACACATCTCTTGTTGTTTTATTGTTTATATCAGATTTCAACAGTCTGGTAAATGCTTCAAAAAAAAGACAATCAAATCTGAATACTGTTCATTTACTGATGATAGGTGATTTACTTGTAGGATGTCCCATTACGTACAATTGTTCCAATGGATTTTATATTCAAAATGGTATGATGTTTTAATTGTAAAAATATCATTTTAATTTAAATTATAGCAATTACAAAAAGTTGTTTGTTGAAGCAAAATTAACTTAAATTTGTGATAAAAAGACAATTGGTGTCCTTCACTTACAACATGCTTTTAACATTGTACATACATTTCAGTCCATTAATAAATATGCATTCAAACTCACTGCATTTAGTCATGCTTACCAATCTGTTTAATTAACATGATCTAATTTTCAATTTTGGTATCTTCTTTGCCACTATTTGAAATATAATATGTTGAATACCCACGTGATCCAATAGTCCCATTACAGTTTACATTATTATAATTATGACCTCAATAGTGCCGTCACAGAGTGATGGTGCCTCACCTGAGTCCAATCAAGGCAAAAGAAAAGCTCTAAAAGGAATTTTAATCTCAATATAATCAATGTAATTTATTGAAACATAAACTTACTTTATTTACTGTGCTTTTTAGCTCACCTGAGCGATAGCTCGGGGTGAGCTATTGTGATCACTCAGCATCCGGCGTCCGTCTGTCCGTCCGTCCATCCGTCGGTCTGTCTGTAAACAATTTGTAAACATCTTCTTCTACTAAACCATTGAGCCAATTTCAACTAAATTTCATGTGGAGCATCCCTAAGTCATGGGACAAAAGAATTGTTAAAAAAAATTTGATCACATAACCAAGATGGCCGCCATGACCATATATGGTAAAAACCTTAAAAAATCTTCTTGTCAGAAACCGCTCATCAGATTTTTAAAAAATTTCACAGGGATGACCTTTGAAGGCTCCCCTGAAAAAGTTGTTCAAAGAAATTTGATTCGTCAAAAAACATGGCCGCAGGAGCTCGTTGAACTTTGCATGTTTATTCGTTTTTGCCTATTTTGTGAAAACTTTCATTTGAATGATAATTTAAGAATGCATACGCGGCCAACAGGGCACTCTCTGAACAATATTACTGAAGCAACTGGTCTGTAATTCTAAATCTATAATTATCAGTCCAATGAAACATCATCCTTTTAGTAAAATACAGTGAATCAGTAAAAATATTATCAGAATATGAGATTTTTTGTATGTTAAATATTGTGTTAATGTTTAATTTTGTTAATTAATATAAATATAAGCAGGACAGGGGAGGTAATACACTAAATGGAAAACAAATGCAATAAGTTTAAATTTATTGTTACAGATTTGCCTCCCTTGTAATATATTTAAATATTACCAAATGTAAGGCTAACTGCATTTTTGTAATGCATACTACTACTACTACTACTACTACTACTACTACTACTACTACTGCTACTACTGCTGCTGCTGCAGCTGCTGCTGCTGCTGCTGCTGCTTCTACTACTACTACTACTTCTACTACTACTTCTACTACTACTACTACTACTACTACTACTACTACTACTACTACTACTGCTACTGCTGCTGCAGCTGCTGCTGCTGCTGCTGCTGCTTCTACTACTACTACTACTTCTACTACTACTACTACTACTACTACTACTACTACTACTACTACTACTACTACTTCTACTGCTAATACTACTACTACTACTACTTCTACTACTACTACTACTACTACTGCTCTACTACTACTACTACTACTACTACTACTACTACTACTACTACTACTACTACTACTACTGCTACTACTGCTGCTGCTGCAGCTGCTGCTGCTGCTGCTGCTTCTACTACTACTACTACTTCTACTACTACTTCTACTACTACTACTACTACTACTACTACTACTACTACTACTACTACTACTACTACTACTACTACTGCTCTACTACTACTACTACTACTACTACTATTACTACTACTACTACTACTACTACTACTACTACTACTACTTCTACTACTGCTCTACTACTACTACTACTACTACTACTACTACTACTACTACTACTACTACTACTACTTCTACTACTACTACTACTACTACTACTACTACTACTACTACTACTACTACTTCTACTACTACTACTATTTCTTTTGCTACCACCACCACCACCTACTACTACTACTACTCTATTACTACTACTACTACTACTACTACTACTACTACTACTACTACTACTATTTCTTCTGCCACCACCACCACCACCAAAACCACTATCACCACCACTACCACCACCACCACCACCATTCACAGTGACAAAAAACGTATTCACACAATGGCTGCTACTACAACTTATAGCCCATATAGGGGGGCATGCATGTTTTACAAACAGCCCTTGTTATTTTGAACTCCACCTTCCCAGAATAGTTTAGTTCCTTTGGGTCTCAGGTGAGCGCCTTAGGGCCCATGGCCCTCTTGTTATGTCATATAACAGTGATGCAACCAGGGCTTTTTTCCTTCTTTGAGACTGGCCGTGGAAGGACATTTTGACACAGACAATTCACAAATCTAACACGGGCGAGATTTTTTACAAAAATGGCCGTTTCAAACTCTACAAATGGACATTTTGAGCTCAAAATTGTCACAAACGGCCATTTCACAATCTATAAATACATTTGATTTCACTGTTTTTTATTCCGAATTCGCAAATTATGTTTACTTATTGTTAAACTGTCATTGCTTGTTTTAATCGATTACAAACGTGAATAGATTAAAATTTTGAATTTGGTTCAACCGATGTATTCGCGGCTGATCAACCTCACCATTAAATAAACAAAATGGCTTCGCGTAACTCGCATTTCTATGTTAAAAAGATTTAAAATACATCAAATAATCCCGATTTATTGCAATTCAGGATTACAATAAAGAAACAGACAATTTCTACAGAAGGGTTAGTGTTTTTACAATACACTATTAAAACAGACATGGTTTATATAATAGGAAAGTCATTTGAAATTTTGATAAAAGTACATGACATGCATGATTGATGTAGTATAACCGAGAGCGATCCCGACTTGTTATTCTCGATTTCTATACCTTATAAGTTAACAAGTGTAAATATTGGTTAATCCTTTCCCTGATAGATGCGTATAAGCCCTAGTCTATCGATTCCCCGATACATGCGTTTATTACCGTCTCTATCGATTACCGCATACATGCGAAATTTTCCGTGTCTATCCATTACCCGATAATCCCGTATATTCCCAATGTCCATTTTCAAATGCAAATTCTGATTAATATTGACGACAAAAGTGCTCAAGAAAACTCATTAACACCGACATCCAACATTTATCTAAAGTATCAATGAATTTTGGCATATGTTTCTATTTAAAGATTTGATGAAATAGGTGTCCAATCGGGACAAGGATAGTCCAACACGCGTAAATAACTTAATGTGGTGTGTGCGCATTGTGTGCATTTCATGTCCTTTTACAAATTGTAGCAGTAAATAAATACATGTATATGCCCATGATATTTTCGTGTCCAGTGTTGGTCTTGACAAAAAGCGCGCGAAAATTGGCGTGGGTGTATTTTTTTATACACAAAAACTGCGTAGCGCCGACAACATTGTAAAAGCTTCGTAGTAAATTTCCATTTGAGTATCGGGGTATCTCGCAAATGATCTTGACATTTTCCTGAATAAAATAAAAGTAATAAACACTGTATCATTTTCATAATTTAGTTCCTTCAATATTGCAACAATTATTGTACTGTATCTGATTGCACGCAAAGTGCCGTGTACAGTTCATATTCTTTTACAACGACCAATTAACAGCGTCATCTATATTTAGATTTTATGCAACATGTACAAGTCATTTTCTGGAAATTGGGAGAAAGTAAAAGTGATTTTTCGAAAATAAACCAACGTTTTTTTTCCATTTAATTTGTCATAATTATAAATATTTTGTGTTGTTTGTGTATGTTTGTTTGGTTCTCATTTGTTATTAGCAAATCTTATGAAAATTAATATCGTAATGGTTAATGTTTAAAGCAAGTCCCGTTTCTGAGATCATATACAAGAATTACTTCGACATGTTAACTGACGTATACAATTATTGTTTTGACAGACGACACGTGTTCATCAAAAGTTTGCGTTTTTGTAATACACAGGATATTGGATTATCGCTGCTTGATTGAGCAATAAAACAAGAATTTGTTTGAGGCAGAAAAAAATCTGGCAGAATTAAATCTGGGGAGAACCAAAATGTGAGAATAGAATTCTGTGCAGATTAAAATCTGTTTAATATTAAAATCTGTACAGAAAATTTTCTGTACAAAAAATGTATGCAGGAAGAACAAGCAAAATAAACAGAACATCAATAAATAACATTTTTTTTAATGAGATTATAAAATATAAACAATAAAATGTACACCATGAAATAAACTGACAGTACCAATATTTTTGTTGTTGTTGAATTGATCACATTATGACAGGGTAAAAATTAAAATATCTAACACCCCCTATTTTTAGTCTCAATTTAAACAAGATGATTTCATTTATTTCCTGGAGAAGTCTATTAATTTTTGGAGTGTCATGGCCTTGTTGATGGAGGTGTCATCTGGAACTGTTTTGCTGTGGTCTTTGCACCGTATCCAGACATAACCTATTGGAAAAAAATAAATGTTTATACATTTACATATTTATATCATTCCTAAACAAGAGAACCGCATAACAGGTGCCAACGCTCGGCTGCGGGTGCAGTTTTGAATAAATAAAAGCTTGTCAGATTTTTTTTTTTTTTAGAGGCCACAGCGACCTTGACCATTGACCTAGTGACCCAAAAATGGGTGCTCATCAAGGTGCATCTACATATGAAGTTTCAAAGTTGTAGGTGGAAGCACTTTGATTTTAGAGCAAAATGTCAAGGTTTAAGCACGTCGGACGGCTGATGCCGGACGACGAGCTAGCTATGACAATTCCTCGGGTTTTCTCCGAAAACAGCCAAGCTAAAAAACTGATACATTGTGAAACCAATTTATTCTAACTTCTCAGTTTCAAAACTTCTGTGATTTACAACAGTAATGCCATACCTGTAATAAAGACATCAAACATCAAGTGCCAGCCCAACAAAATTCACTTATAGCACAAACATCCAATTGAATTTCAAACTATTGTTTGATTCTAGTATTAATTAGACCCAAAGTTAAAATGTGATCCCAATAGTTTTTCTGTATTTAGTAAATGTTACTTTGACCTTGATCCGACTTTAACTGAAAACAACTAAATTTTCTACGTTTGCATGATTGTTTGATTTTGTTGGATTATTGGCTGTTGTCAACAGCATATCAACAATATGCTGTCATATCATTGCGGTAAGTTAACCAACTCACAGTATCCTGGAATAGCTGGTTTACCAGGACCAAGTGCTTATACCAAATAGTGAAACTAATGTCAGTAAGTTGAGTAACAGACAACTCAGAGGAAGGGTGAGAATGGCTGTAAAAAGGATAAAGCTAACACACAATTTGTGTCCAATACCTCCATCCAAGCTCAAGTTAACCTTTTTTATTTTTAGTGACACATTTGGGCTCTGTATGCAATCCCTATCTTGGCCTCAATGCAAGGTCATCAATTGAGTTTAGGCAAACTTAAGTTATTGACAAGATATGCCCAACCCGCATTTAATAATCTCATTTTTACTTTTCTTTGAAAACCTGGTCATAAATTTAAATAAAATTCCTACCACTGTTTCATTATGTTAAATACCTAGCAAAAAAAAAACAAGACAAAATGTACCTTTGCAGGCAGTAATGATGACGGCATCAAGCACAGGCTTTATGTCATGCTTGTTCCCCGCCAGAACCTGACTCGGATTTATTGCTGTTTAAAAAAAATTGAAAGCACTTCATTCCACTTAACTAAATAATATATTTTAAGACAGACGTTGATCTAAATCAAAATCTGTGAACATTGCTAATCAAAGGTTGAATTGAAGCATTTGTCAAAGTTATGTATGCTTTATGATGATACAATAAAACTTTTACTTTAATACCTTACATACCCGGAACTAGTTTCACCATCAAGTAAAAGGCAGCACTGCAAAACTTGCGCAATCCAAATATTTTTATTGTGGTTGGATTATGTTTAATCAGTTGAACCATCTGGAAAATTATAATCATTAATCTTTATTAACTTGCCTGCTAATGCAAATAACATGAGGGTCAAAGGAAAATAGTGAGCTTACCAGTACCTAAGACCCAAAGTAACTCAACTGATTTGTGCAGTTTGTCACTTGTGTTCAGAAGATTTCATTATAGCAATACAAGATCGAAGAATTACCTTGGTGTCTATGTTTTTGTATGTATAGGAACCATTTCCCTACTTGGCGTATTACCATTCAAACAAATGTTGTTTTTTTAAGATGAGCAAAAGGGCTATTATTTGAAAAATATGTTCAAAACAAGTTTCATAAAGATTTTACATTAAATATTTCCACAACAGTGTTTACATGGTAAATGTTTGAGGCACAATGGATAAAAGGCATCACAGAAGTTTACAATAAGAACAACCTTGTGCTCAGGTGATCTAAAAGCCTCCTTAAAAGATCTTATATATACATACATAGACTGACATCATATAGCTCACCATGAGCATTTCGTGCTAAGGTGAACTAAAAAAAAGTTCTGCTTAATAACTTGAGTTTGAATGGCGATACTGCATATATCATTTGTATGTAGATTCATTGCTTACATACAGACCTAGCATAGGAATTCATTCGGGGACCAGGCGTTTCAAGGTCAAGGTCATTGTTACACAAAATAGGAAGTCATGATTTATGCATTATAAGTTGAATATGCACAACCAAAGTTTCAATTTTAAACAAATTTACAAACAAAGCCAAATACTGTCAACAGATTAAATACATATTTTGATGAAAGAAAAAGCAAATTTTAACATACCTCTGGTAATGATAATTCTTTCCTCATAGTCTTCTGCGCCCCATTTCATGGAACATTTTGCTTTTCGCTTGAAAACTTCGAATGTCAAGTCTCTGAGATTTTGTAGCACACTTACAAGTGTACTATCCTTTTCAAAGTACAGTACAGCTCACGCAAAACCAACAAAATCCGCGGCTATGCCGCGGACACACTCTTTTGTTTTCGAAATTACTCCGCATCCACAACGAGTATTCCCTCGGCATCATGCCGAGGCACTCCGCGATCATTCGCGGAGTTACGCCGCGTCTGTTCCTGCCTCGGCATCGATCCGCGGCATCACGCCGCGTCTTTACACGCGGCGGTTCGCCGAAAAAAATACAAATATTTATTATTTACTATAACACATGTTAAATATTTTGTACATAAACGATTATTAGAAACAGATACAAATAATACGTTGATATGTTTACTTCTGCGTGATTGTGTAAACCTTTGGTCAGCTTCTCTGCATACGGAACTTAATATATGATGATTTTGTAGGTCATTATAACCATATCAATCAACCTTACACAGTTTAATCCCGAACATGATCTCGGAAACAAGATTTGCTTTAAACATCGAAAATAACATATTGAGTATCATAAGATTTGCGAAAATACATATGAGAACCAAACAACTATACACATAGAAAACAAATATAAATAATGTTGACAATTTTAATAAAAACTTATATTCGTTTATATTTAAAAATGATTACTTTCACTTCGTCCCGATTTTCAGAAATGGCCATGTACATGTTGCATCTAAATATCAATTTAATAAACGAAATTATCGGGCAATATATTGAAACATTAAACTCGGCATAAATGTGACTACCAAAATAATATTGCGACAAAAACAGTATCATTATTGCGACAATTAAATACACTTGTAAATCTGCTGTTCTCTTAGAAATTGCGCGAAAATAAAGATGACTCGTGTAATATCACGTTATCTGCCTGGAAAGCGTGAGCTTTTTCATTGTAATTTTAATAAATCTTTGCATATTATACGAGGATATAACAAGTAATACAAGCGTATGCGAATGCAAAAGGAAATGCAGTGAGAATCCCGCCTTAAAATATCGAATTTTATACTGAAACATTAGGCGGTTAATCTTTTGATTTGTCGGCGTTTTTTTTAATACTGAAATATTAGGCGGTTAATCTTTTGATTTGTCGGCATTTTGTTTCATTTCAGACTCCATGCAGTTTTCAGATCATAATCTCAGTGCTTTATTATCCGAACTCGTTAGTTTCTGGACACATGCGCTACTGAAAATAACCACCGGTTACGGCCCAAACAAGCACAAAGTGTCTAGTCTCCCGTGTGTTTTATCCCTAAATGTTAGATAAGCACGTGCACTATTTATTATTATGTTGGTCAGTACAGAAGGCCTTCTGAAAACCGCCGACTGCGTCTTTGTTTTATTGCTCAATCTAGCACCGATAATCCAATATCCCGTGTATTACAAAAACACACACTTAAGATAAGCACGTGTCGTCCGTCAAAACTATAATTTATCAGTAAACATATCGAAGTAATTCTCGTATATGATCTCGGAAACGGGACATTTACCATTACGATATTTTTTTTCATAAGATTTGCTTAAAACAAATGAGAACCAATCAAACATACACAGACAAAACAAAATATAAATAATTATGACAAATTAAATGGAAAAAAACGTTGGTTTATTTTCGAAAAATCGCTTTTCCTTTCTCCCAATTTTCAGAAAATGACTTATACATGTTGCATAAAACCTAAATATAGATGACGCTGTTTATTGGTGTTGTAAAAGAATATTAACTTTACACGGCACTTTGTGTGCAATCAGATACAATACAGTAATTGTTGCAATATTGAACGAACTAAAATATGAAAATGATACAGCGTTTTTGACTTTTATTTTATTCAGGAAAATGTCAAAATCATTTGCGAGATACCCCGCTACTCAAATGGAAATTCACTACGAAGTTTTACAATGTTGTCTGCGCAACGTAGTTTTGTGTATCAATAAATTCACCCACGCTTATTTTCGTGCGCTTTTTGTTTTAGACAAACACTGGACATGAAAATATCATGGGCATATACATGTATTTATTTGTGTTACCCTTGTCCCGATTGGACACCTATTTCATCAAATCTTTATTAGAAACATATGCCAAAATTCATTTGATATTTTAGAAAAATGTTGGATGTCTGTGTTAATGAGTTTTATTGAACACTTTTCTCGTCAGTATTAATCAGAATTTGCATTTGAAAATGGAATACACGGGATTAGCGTGTAATGGATAGAGACGGGAAAATTCACATGTATGTGGTAATCGATATTGACAGTCATAAACGCATGTATCGGGGAAACGATAGACTCGGGATTATACGCATCTATCAGGGAAAGGGTTAAGAAACAGTTAATAAAGATAATTTGGACAGATGATGCAAAACCTTATTGTCAATGTATTATGTAGTGAATTGTTTCGCAACGTAGTAACGGTCCATGTAATAAATTTTATGAAGCGAAACTCGGAGTCCATTTCTATCCGAGGTACATGTACATTGTAAATTATAATTAATACGATTGTCCGCCGAATGACTCGACATCATCAATAAATTACTCGGCATCATGCCGAGGCGAGTCGCGGAGACGAGATGCGGAGTGCCTCGGCGGACAGACGCGGCTACTCGGCGACCAGATAGTCGATTCCGAGTCGACTCCGCGAACACAAGATGGCGTCTGACTCCGCGGATCGCGGAATATGTTTGTTTTGCGTGAGCTGTACTGTAGACTAAACCACCTTTTCAAAGTAGACTAAACCAAACATCTTTAAACCATATATATTACAACACTTTAATAAGGTTATGTCTTAATTGTTCCTATTTATAATGGTATTTTTATTTTTTGTCACAAATTTTGTTATGTTAAAGCACTCGCATTCAAATGAATATTTTCATAAAACAAGAGCCAAGTAAAGTAAATGTGCTGAAATAGGAGTAAATTTATCACACCTGCCACTGGCGTTTAAGTAAACTTGGGTAATTGGATCTCTCTCTATCTTGGATATCATTTAAAATGTCACTGCTGAGAAACAGCAGACAATATGTTCTATCAATTTTCAGTATTTTGGGACAATTTATCCAGCAATAAGCAAAGAATAAAAATTTTGTACAAAAATTAAATCTTATTTCACTCCATTGTAGATTTTTCTTTAAGCCTGTTGGATTAAATTGTAACTTTCCATGTTCCTTATGGTATGAACAATACTGCTGTTGTTTTTTTTTTGCTAATTAATAATATGCTGTATTTTGTGGTTATTTTAACTATCGTATGAATTGAACATTACTGTTAGTTTTCAGTGAATAGAGAAATGTTTCCTGCAATAAACAATAAGAAACTGAAATCAGAAGCCTGTTTCTTAAATTATACAAGTCCCATTTTGAAATGTTGCATCTGAATTTTTTCTAAGTCCAACATTCTGCCTCATTTTTCTACCAAGTACAGAAATTTTGCCTTGCTAATATGCAAAGTGCTAAAAATCTGTCTTGTAAAATTTATAAGTGTTAAAATTCTGTCTGGTGTAATAATCTTTACAGATAAAATTCTGCTTCATTGTAATTCTGCTTAGAAAATCTGTACAGATTTCAAGGTATATTCTTGGTCTGTGTCCTCTTTGTACAGAAAAAAGGAATTCTGTCTTGATTCTGGGCAGATTTTGTACAGACTCTATACAGAATTTGCATAGAAATTTCGTACAGGTTGTTGAAAAAAAGTGTCAATTAAAAGACAATGAAAATATTATTTTAATGCATTATTTAAAGACATTTCAATATGATGAAAGTATTAAACATGCTTATACTATTTCTTTACCAACTAATTTTCACAATTTGTACAAGTTTGCGACTCGTTTTTCACCATTTTCAAAAGTTTGCGACTCATTTTTCACCAGGGAGGGAATCTGGAAAAAAAGCCCTGATGCGATAATGTGTGTTGTATATAGGGATTTATTTCTTAACAGGATGTTGAAGAATTAATTATTTTATTTTACATAACTTTCAGTCCCCTTATGATAGTGAATAAGTGTTGCAAGTATGAAAGCAATAGCTTTTATACTTTAGGAATAATATGGACCAAAACACAAAACTTAACAAAATTTGCAATATTCTAAGAATAAAAAGGGCACATTATTCTGTCAAAATGCCAGCAAATGTTATGTAACTTTGCCTGCACAGTCCCCTCATGATTGTAAGTGTGCCATGTTTGAATGCAAAAGCTTTGATACTTTATGAGAAAAGTGGACCTAAACACAAAACGTAACAACATTTGCAATATTCTAAGAATAAAAAGGGCACATAATTCTGTCAAAATGCCAGCCAGACAGGGCTCGAAATTAACACTCGCACACTCGCAAAATGCGAGTGCAAAATACAGATTGTGAGTTAAGTTTTAAGCCACTAGTATTTTTTGGCAAGTAAAGAAATAGTGGAAAAACTATAAGTAATATTGCTAAATGCGCTCGACGTCGTGAACCCTAAACCGTAGGTCAATTTATAGAATGTCCCAATACCCGAATGCAGAAGCGCGCACCTTGTATGTAGACTTGTATACTGATAGTACAGATACGCGGATGTTATTGGTACAAAGAACGTGAAACAGTCTACTAATTTACACGTGTTCATTGAACTTGAACAGGCATGGCGATGAAGTGAAAAATAACTAGTTTCTTTTTGCCCACATACTGTAACCGTTTTCTCCCCACGGTCAGTTTTATCGCATGACCCAAAACAACATGGATTAGTTTGGGCAAACAGCGGAAAATTTAATTGCTGCCACCAGTCCACGTTGAATTTGTACTCCAAACTCAAATGTCTTCTACTAATTTTATTTCACAATCACACATTATTCAAGAAAGCACACTAGAAATACACTTTTATGATTAGTAACAAAAAGTATATTTAAAACATTTAAGTATTGATTTCAAGACACAAGTTTTCAACAATATATATTTAAAGCATCCACCCGTTTCCCTCCTGAACTCCTTTTTAATCTCCAAAACCTTCTTTATATACTATTCAAATAAGGCTGTATGCAAATTTTCGCTAATATGCAAATTTTTGCCAATATGCAAATTTTCACCAATATGCAAATTTTCGCAAATATGCAAATTTTTGGAAATTGCAGAAATTGAGGGATTTATGGCAATTAGCAGAAATGCAGAGGTACTCATGGGAGAGATGGCCTGCACCTAGTATTAAACAGAGGTCACTGTTTGACCAGCAATAACATTATAGAAGTATCCATTACTCCCAACTTGAACATAATTAAATGGACAAAATGAGCTTATTAAAAAAATGCAACAATACTGAAATAACAACACAAAAGATAAAGCAAAGTTAACTATGGAGTTAGAAAAAAAACAACGGAAATAAAATTGTTTCCAGCAAAATTTGCGAGAATGTTTTTGATTTTGCGAGTTAGTATTAAAGCTGCTCGCAATGTTTTGCAAGTAGAAGAAAAAGTTAAATTCGAGCCCTGCCAGAGTTATCTAACTTTGCCTGCCCAGTCCCCTCATGATAGTAAGTTAGTGTGCCATGTTTGAATGCAATAGCTTTGATACTTTATGAGAAAAGTGGATGCAGACGTCGAGGCTCAGGTGATGACAATAGCTCATATTTAAAAAAATAGATCAGCTAAAAATGTTTATATTTACAGTCTATATATTTTATTTTACATTTCGCTACTTTTTCTGAACAGAAGTTTTGTACAGATTTTACTCGGCACAGAATTCCATTCTCCCATTTTAGTTCAAGACTCCCCAGATTTAATTCTACCCAGATTTTGTTTGCCCAGAAGAAAATTGCTTAAATAATTCGTAAAATCTGTAAAGAATTAGTTCTTCGTCTGTATTGAAACAATAATACATAGAAATCTGGTACAACTAATTTTTAATGGACGCACAGTGATTTTTTGCTTTTTTTTTGTTATAGCTTGTGCCATTTGGATTGGGAAAATTAGCGCGATAAACCATGAAATAGTGCATGTTTGACAGCATTTTTATATTATTAAGTGCTGCTTTAATGTCTTCTTACAATGAAGACAGCATATAGTTAATATCCTTCCACATGCATATTAAACTTGCAATAATCTATAGATTCGTATATACACCATTTAATCATAACCTCTTCAAGAGTATTAATTTAAATCAGAATTTTTTTAATTAAATGTCATATGGTGAAAACATTAACAAATAATTTTTTAAATTAAATATCATATGGTGAAAACATTAAAAAATATTAACAAACACACTTTAGTGTTTTTGCTGTGTTAATGATGTATTAAATGGAGTTAAAATAATATATTTAATGTGTTTACCTTTCAATATCTTGCACATTACATCCTCATTTCAATGCTATTACAGTAAACTGAACAGCGTGACAAACATAATAAAGCAGAATATGCATATGAATCTGAGTACACACAGATCCACTAACATATAAATCAAATCATGTTTGTCTCTTTCCATTTTCGAACGATACTCATCTTAAATGCTTTAACTTTGTGAACTTTCCAACACTGGTTTCCGTGACGCACAATCACTGTGCAAATTTCTAATAAATGTTTGTTGTTTTTTATTTGAAACGTAGTATTTTGTGTTAATTGACACACACATTAAATTATTCCATAAAAACCATATGATATCCGTTGTTAATTTGAATCTTATTTATCATTTTCACCGCTACGTCCAACTTGTTGACGCTCTCAAATATTAAGCTACTTTTTATGCCCCCCTTCGAAGAAGAGGGCGTATATTGCTTTGCACATGTCGGTCAGTCGGTCGGTCTGTCGGTCCGTCGGTCCGTCCACCAGGTGGTTTCCGGATGATTACTCAAGAACACTTAGGCCTAGGATCATGAAACTTCATAGGTACATTGATCATGACTCGCAGATGACCCCTATTGATTTTGAGGTCACTAGGTCAAAGGTCAAGATCACTGTGACCCGAAATAGTAAAATGGTTTCCGGATGATAATTCAAGAACGCTTATGCCTAGGATCATGAAACTTGATAGGTAGATTGATCATGACTCGCAGATGACCCCTATTGATTTTCAGGTCACTAGGTCAAAGGTCAAGGTCACGGTGACCCAAAATAGTAAAATGGTTTCCGGATGATAACTCAAGAACGCTTAGGCCTAGGATCATGAAACTTTATAGGTACATTGATCATGACTGGCAGATGACCCCTATAGATTTTCAGGTCACTAGGTCAAAGGTCATGGTCACGGTGACCTGAAATAGTAAAATCGTTTCCGGATGATAACTCAAGAACGCTTATGCCTAGGATCATGAAACTTGATAGGTAGATTGACCATGACTCGCAGATGACCCCTATTGATTTTCAGGTCACTAGGTCAAAGGTCAAGGTCATGGTGACCCGAAATAGTAAAATGGTTTCCGGATGATAACTCAAGAACGTTTATGCCTAGGATCATGAAACTTGATAGGTAGTTTGATCATGACTGGCAGATGACCCCTATTGATTTTCAGGTCACAAGGTCAAAGGTCACGGTGACCCAAAATAGTAAAATGGTTTCCGGATGATAACTCAAGAACGCTTATGCCTAGGATCATGAAACTTCATATGTACATTGATCATGACTGGCAGATGACCCCTATTGATTTTCAGCTCAAAGGTCAAGGTCACGGTGACCCGAAATAGTAAAATGGTTTCTGGATGATAACTCAAGAATGCTTATGCCTAGGATCATGAAACTTGATAGGTAGATTGATCAAGACTTGCAGATGACCCCTATTGATTTCGAGCTCACTCGGTCAAAGGTCAAGGTCATGGTGACCCAAAATAGTAAAATGGTTTCCGGATGATAACTCAAGAACGCTTATTGCTAGTATCATGAAACTTCATAGGTACATTGATCATGACTCGCAGATGACCCCTATTGATTTTCAGGTCACTAGGTCAAAGGTCAAGGTTACAGTGACAAAAAACATATTTAACAAAAATGGCTGTCACTACAACTGAGAACCCATATGGGGGGCATGCATGTTTTACAAACAGCCCTTGTTATATTGGTAATATTTGGAGCGTCCAACGGCTGAACCATTCGATAAATGGTGGGAATTTTTCCTTCTTTGTCTATATTGTTGCGCAAGGATTGTGTGCGCAACATTCAAGCCCTGATATAAGACACTTAATATCAACAGATTGCAATAATATTTACATACCTGTGTAGATAATTCATTTCTCAATAATGTTCTGTAAAAATTATGTAATGACATTTTGAATTTTGCATGCCTGATTAATTTAAATCCAACCACTATTCAATTTTTCAATATCTCTCGATTTACTTGCTGTGTAGATATAAATTGATAACACTACCTCATGTAAAGCATCTGGTTTAAATGCGGAAGAATAAACAGCGTAAAATACAGTTTGCGAATGTCAGTTGTGCTGCAGAGTGTTACATAGTAAACCAATGTTATCATACTTTTCTGGATTAATTTAGAATTGTTTTTATTCTAAGGTGACAATTAAAAAGTTCTGAAATAAATAACATCTTTTATTTTCATACTGTACATAAATAATATTGATACAGATCATACAGTATACCGTCCTATGTAACGTAGAATGTAAGTACATCAAACATTATTAACACAGAAAGAGGTGCGAAAAAGACATGCATTAAAACTGCACGATATCTTTTTTGAACATATGCTTATTAAATAGACAAAGATTAGCATACTAGATCTAGTTAGGTAAAAGTCGGTGTTAAAAGCTCATGTTAAATAAAATTACGCGTACACGTTACACCGTAATGCCTTCTTCTGATTGGTTCATATTTAAATCAGTTTCATGACATGGCAACAGGTCAGTGATTGTTTTGCGATTTAAGTAGAAGTTAAACTGAATAATTTATGCCTTTCTAACTTCGAATCGACGATATTTGATGTAAAAATGGACTTCTGAATTAAAACTGAATGAGTTGGTAATGTTATTTTGCAATTTTACGCTAATTGATGAAAATTTAAAATTTCTGGTTTCCACCACAAAAAAGGTCCTTCAACGATGAGACGTTCCAAAGAATTTAGCCCATAGAAAAGTATCTCTAAATTCTTTGCGGTCTTATAAATGAGACTAACTTGTAACATAAACATGCCTGGAAGGGTTTTAATTTAACTTCGGAATATCTTCCTTGTCCATACCATGTGTCACTCATTAATTAGGTGATCCTTGGTGAAAACTTGCAGCTCAAGGTCAAAGGGCATGAGTATACTGTTCTGCTTTAAATTAATTGTTTAAAGATTTACTTGTAACTCTTTCTTGTACTTTTATTAATTACAAATTCTTATCTTATGCTGCCCGCCCCGCCCCCACCCTCACACACTACCTGGCAATATATAACATTTATTATGTTGTCGTGCTACATCATAAGTCACGCAAACAAAACATGAAACGCGTAAAAGAAAAACAGCATTTGTGTCAACTGCAAATGAAATCAGCAGAATTAATTGTAAATTTAGAATTAAATTAAATATTAATTGCATGAAAAATTGTATCCTCTGAAACTGGAATGGTCAAGGTTTAATATTTGTGGTGTAACATCATATATAGGTCCTCTGCTTGGTTGGTTCAAATTATGACCATCAGGGGTCAAAACTAGTCACGCCGTGACATAATTTATATTGATTCTAAATACTATACTGTACAGATATTTCCAAAACCACAAGGTCAGGCATTTGATATGTTACAGTTTTGTTGATCATCATGATGCAGCCATCTTTTACCAAGCTTAATCAGATCACGCCCATTCTGTCAAATCTGGGCCCAAGGGGTCTATGAAAACTGATGAAATACATAACTAACACAATCTTCTATACTGAAACAACAAGTGACAGTGCTTTGATAGTTATCATCTAGTTGTCCTCTACAAGTTTTGTTCTAATCATGCCCCTCATGTCAAAACTGGCCACGCCCCAGTGGTCTGATGATTTAATAAAGACTTATGACTTAAAAAATATGATTCATAAGTCTCAGACCAAATATTTGGTATGTCACAGCTGGTAGAGGCCTGTACCAAAATGTTTAAATGCATCCCTTGGGAAAAAATATGGCCATATAGATTTATTATCCATAATAACTTCTTCTTTTAAAGCGGGTATATACGATTTTTAATATGTGTTTAATTGTAATAATATTGATAAAATATGTTACAAAAACACAAAATAGGCAAGAAAAATTATACATTAAAGCCGAATTTCATAAAATGCAGCAAAGACAAATTAGCGCCCCGAGCCGATAATGACGTACATATTTTCCTACGATAACGGAAGCATTCGTCTTTGTATTAGGATCGGAGATAGTGTTCGTGTGTCGTATCGTGTGTCGTATGAATAGATATCGTTGCAGGAATTCAAATAAACTGTTAAACTAAGTTTAGATGCACATCGTACATGTATGGTATATATGCTGGCGAATTCGGCTGTACAGCCGTTTTCGATTTCAGAATTAAATATCTGGCTTATTTCCCATTTTTCGACACTTAACTTTTATTTTAATTTATATTGAAATATATATATAATAAGTTTTTTACACAGTTTATATAAATTCATAAATATTTGACAAAATCGTATATACCCGCTTTAAACCTACAGCTTTGATATGTCGTATGTGAAATCCAAATGTGTTCCACTAAAAATACTGTTCTAGTTATTTTCCTGAGTTCCTAAAGTGGAAATGCTCCACTGTCACATAATTGATATAGACCTACATAGTTGAATTATTTTTAAAATCTTCTCTACAGGCCAAGTCAAAGGTGTAATATATGTCATCATGACCCCTATCGAAATTAGGGTCACTAGGTCAAAGGTAAAGGTCACTGTCACAATAAGTGGGCATATGTCTCCGACTGCAGAACACTTGTTTTTAATGTGTGTAGTATAAAGTTAATTGCAAAATATTATTCATACATGTGTATTTCCCAACTTTAAAAAAATCATTGACTTTAGACTTGCTACTGTAAGAAATGTCAATATCACAAATAAATATACAATAGGCCAATCTCTTGGATCCTTTAACATATTTTACAATGGCATCTTTTCTTGTCCACGAATAGATCAAGTGACAACAACAAAAGCAAAAAAATCACAATTGGTTAAATTACAAATAAACTTATCAGGAAATAGTAGACCAGGTTGCATGTCATAAGCTGCTCAACGCAGGCTAGATTGTTAATACTGACCCTTTATTTAGAAATAGAGGACCTCCTCTAAGATTTGGGGTTATTTTAATTTGCATTTTTTCTTTGGTCTGTTTGTTGATTGGTTTGCACATTTTTATCCCCCCCCCCCCCCCCCCCGCTTCGAAGAAGAAGGGGTATATTGTTTTGCACATGTTGGTAGGTCCGTCCGTCCGTCCATCCACTAGATGGTTTCCGAATGATAACTCAAGAACGCTTAGGCCTAGGATCATTAAACTTCATAGGTACATTTATCATGACTGACAGATGAACCCTATAGATTTTCAGGTCACAAGGTCAAAGGTCAAGGTCACAGTGACTGAAAAAGTAAAATCGTTTCCGGATGATAACTCAAGAACACTTATGCCTAGGATCATGAAACTTCATAGATACATTGATCATGACTCGCAGATGACCCCTACTGCTTTTAAGGTCACTAGGTCAAAGGTCAAGGTCACGGTGACTCAACTTAGAAAAATGGTTTTCTTATGATAACTCAAGAAAGCTTACGCATAGGATCATAAAACTTCATAGGTACATCGATCATGACTGGCAGATGACCCCTATTGATTTTCAGGTCACTTGGTCAAAGGTCAAGGTCACAGTGACTGGAAATAGTAAAATGGTTTCTGGATGATAATTCAAAAATAATAAGGAACATTTTGAACAAACATGTGGAGTTGCACACGCTAACCTGACCATTCAAACATTTAACAATGGCGTCTTTACTTTTCCACAAATAGATCACATGACAACAACAAAAGCAAAATAATCACAAGAGGTTAAATAACAACAAATATTGGGAGATAGTAGACCAGGTTGCATGTCATATGTCGCTCATCACAGGCTAGACTGTACATACTGAGTTTGGGAATATAATAATATTAATATACGTCATGCTTGTTTTTTGTGGGATGGTAGAGCATTAATGATCTTTTCTTGCATGTGTTATTATGGATAGTGTGGTCAAGGTGTACAATGATACTAAAACTGAAAACAATATAAACTACTAGAAATGTATTCTTAGTACATGGATACCTCTACAATCCAATTTGTCCCACAACTGCACAAATGTCTTTAAATTATGAACAAACATATGGAGTTGCACACGTTAACCTGACAATTACTATGTTACTGTAGAAGTATCCCTCTATTTGAGTAACGCTTCTCACAATTGAAAAAATATTATCGTTTGGTTAAAGGGATTGTCACATAACTCTTCTTATTAAAAAAAAAACTTAAAAAAAATATCAAGGTGCATACTTTTACATGGTGTGTCAGGGCCCTCAATCTATCAAATCTGCCGCCGAATTTCGGTGGCAGTCCCACTTGAAAAGTATACTTTTTTCCCCTTTTGGGGGGAAAAATTCCCCCTAAAAAAAAAAAAATTTTTTTTTTTTTTTTTTTTTTTTTAATAGAAAGATGTGTCTCATGATTATTATATCTCAATTCTGTTTCAATTTAAGCTTTTCAAACATACTTAATTATGAAAAATGCAATGGATATAGTGCAAACATGTACAAATGAAATAATGAGAGAGTAAGTAAAAAAATCCCCCAAAAAGGGAAACGCCGCGAAAATTCCCCCTCCTAAGGGCTGCGGACCCCTTCCCCCAAAGTAGTGTGAGGGCCCTGTGGGTTATACTTTAAGAATAGTTCATCCCTCTATCAGCTGTACTCTTTGAGTTACTCACAACACAATCTTAAATGTGATTTCTTTGCTAAACAGGGGCCATAACTCTGGGTATGTTGAAAAAAGACATCAAACTATGCATGTGGGTAAAATTACACAATGATAAATATTTATGTAAAGTGTTAGTCCTCTTCTAGCAATACTGTTTATTTTACACTCTACACATATTCTAAAATGTCATTTATGTATATAAATATGAGACATTACTACAATTATGATGAAAACAACAGAAACAACATATAGAGGTGCGCATTAGCTCACATGCCTGGTTACTGTACTTGTAAAGTTGCAGGGATACATGTTGAGTTATATATGACAGAAAAGTCACACAGATGGATGGAAAAGTGCAAATCTATATACCCCCATATTCAGCCCAAGAAGTGTTAATTTATTGTCCATGTATGTTTTTATTTGACACTTTATACTTGTTTGAAGCATTACATAATATCACTGACTATTCCTTGCTGGTACATGTTTATTTCAGCCAGTGCAGTAAAGTGACCCAGATTTCGGAGCTGACCAACTCGCAGCCCACTAGCCTGGAGGGGATGTCAGTGGAGCTGGAAACTGTCCTGGGGGAAATTAAAACCCTGCAGATCAGTCAGAAGGCCAGCATTCAGTCATTGCAGAAAACATACAAGGAACATAGTGCAGTTATGATAGAGCAAATGCGTGGCAATTTAAATACTTATATAGATGAATGTGATAATAGTTCTGTGGGTACATCAGGCGGAAATGAGCAATATTTAAAAGAAGAGATGTGTAGGAGTGTTCTCTCTATCGTGAATGAATTTGATAATATTACTGCGAAGGAACTTAGCGAGATGAAAGATGAAGTTATAAGCATTAAAGGGTCAGTTACAAGTTCTATTCATAAATGCACCAGTGTTCACAGTGACTTGTCACAATTCCATGAAATTGTTCAGAAAATTGGAGATCATAAGCAGCTCTGCCTTATAGCCAGCATAAAATGGAAGCATATAATACAGCAGGCACTGACTCCTGGGAAAGTCAGGCAAGGCGTTTAATGTCCAGAGTAATGCTAAGCACAATGTGAGAATACCAAGTGAGTCATATGAATGTAGTATCACAGGCATATGTGTTCTTACTGATGGGCAGGTGCTGGTCGCAGACATGTTCAATAAGAGGTGCAAGCTGCTGAACCAGCAGTACCAAGTGGTGAGTCACTGTGATGTGACTGAATATGTAAGGGACATGTGTCAGATCACACCCAGTGAGGTTGCGGTGGCTCTGGATGATAATGCTAGCAACACACATAATGTCCAGTTTATTACAGTCACCCAGAGCCAGCTCACTCTTGGTAGGAAGCTTGAGTTACAACATAGATGTATAGGTATTGACCACCACGAGGGTGAACTGTTTATCTGCTCTAGTACTGCTCTGTTCAAGTACACACTGAGTGGCAAACAGGTCTGCAGACTCTATGAAGATGAATCTGCTTATGACACAGGTAAGAATCATGGTGAATTCATCTTGATAACATACCTATTATGTACAGGGATTTTTCTAGCCATTGTGAGAAAAGGAGTTTAGTCAAATTGTGTTATTTTAAATCCATACAATGACAAATTTGGGAATTTTTATCGACTAAATAACCGAGTTGGGATTTATTTTTTTAATCAACAAATATTGACCCATTAGGCCTTTATCTTGTTATTTTGAAAAAAATAACCATATAAATTATAGTTATATACTTTGTGAGATAATAATAAAATGAAATTCAGATGTAATAGCAGAAAACCCGCTGATGTATTATAAAATATTTGTTATATAACTCCAATGTGCCCTTTGAATGCTACAGTAAATTGTAGCCAAAACAAGATTCAGAAATATTGATTTATAAACATGAGTAATGAAGTATTTTGACTGTCACTACATGGCATGTCTATAAATAGAAACTGTGTTCCTGGGAGAGAGACACTTTCTGACCCTGTCTTAATTTTGTGGTTGTAAAATGATTGTACATGTACAATATGTTTACCTGTTGATTGAACTGTTCAATTGTTTCAGTATGTGTAATTGTTTCCATCTGTGTAATTGTTTTGCTTCAATTCATATCTTACTCACCAGTCGCATTTCAACATGTCAAACGTTAACACAATAGCTCTGCTACTGAAGTTTATTGTCACGCTTAACTATTGAATTATTGAAATGTATGCATATATTTCAGATGTGTAAAGGCCTCTTTATAGCAACATATGCGTAATACAATATCACTGCAGTATGTTTAATAAGATTATTTATCATTAACAGTAATTCAATATCTTGATGTTACTCTGTTTTGCAGTATACAATTGTGCTGTGAGTCCCACAGGAGACAGGCTGTACATTATCAGCCTCAGGCAGGACAAGCTTCTCACCCTGGCCAGGGATGGCACACTCCTGGCTACATACACAGACCGAGCACTAGTGTACCCATATGGTCTACATGTGACCCCTGCAGGCCAGGTGCTGGTCTGTGGATACCTGCCCCCCACTGTACTACAGGTGGGCTGGGAGGGGCAGAGTAAGCTGGCGACTCTGGCTACACGGGAAGATGGAGTGTGGAGCCCATGGTCAGTCTGCTACAGCAGCATAACATCATCCATCATTGTGGGACAGAAATGGGACGACATCCTGGTGTTCAGAGTGGAATAGTGTGTACATGTATGTATTAGTTGTTGTAATTAGTGATTAGTATTTCAATGACAATGTGTTGGTTAGCATAGGAACATAGTAGTGTGTGATGTTACAATACAACATTAAGTGTGTAGTGAAAGATACACATAATTTATGTGCACATATTGTTATCTGATTATACAATGTGAGGGTTTTTGTTGGAACTGCATATTATGTTATGTTGTCAAAACGTTTGTGTCATTATGGTCCTAAAATTTAGTTCTTGTAAACTTTGCCTGAAAAAACAAAGCATTTCAACTGAAAATTTAATATTTGTACATAGATGCACATGTACATAGCAACTGAGGCTATTTTTAGACTTTCATTTTTATAAAAACCATGCCATGTAAGAAATGTATATGGATGAATACTTTTTTTATAAAATATGAAATTTTTTAAGTAATATTTGGAGGAGTATATATTGATATTGTACACAATGTTTACAGAAAGGTAACACTTGATGTGAGATTTATTAATTTTCCAAGTTTTATGCTGTTTAACATTTGTTTTTGATTTTCATTACATTTATATAAACATGTGTGTGTTAGTTACATTTTAAGTGAGGCTGTTTTGGGGTAAAACCCGAGCTATTGTCAAAGCCAGCTCGTCCGCCGTCCGACGTAGGCGCTAAAACCTTGACATTGGCTCTAAAATTAAAGTGCTTCCACCTACAACTTTGAAACTTCATATGTAGATGCACCTTGATGAGTTATACACGCCACACCCATTTTTGGGGTCACTAGGTCAAAGGTCAAGGTCACTTTGAAATCTAATATCAAACTTTAGCATAGTCTCTAAAATTAAAGTGCTTCCACCTACAACTTTGAAACTTCATATGTGGTTGCACCTTGATGAGTTCTACATGCCACACCCATTTTTGGGCCACTATGTCAAAGGTCAAGGTCACTGTGACCTCTAATATAAAACTTAAACAAAAACCTTAACATTTCCTTTAAAATCAATGTGCTTCCACCTACCACTTTGAAACTTCGTATGTAGATGAACCTTGATGAGTTCTACACGCCACACCAATTTTTGGGTCACTACGTCAAAGGTCAAGGTCACTGTAACCTCTAATATCAAACTTTAACATAGGCTCTAAAATCAAAGTGCTTCCACCTACAACTTTCAAACTTCATATGTAGTTGCACCTTGATGAGTTATACATGCCACACCCATTTTGGGTCACTAGGTCAAAGGTCAAGGTCACTGTGACCTCTAATATAAAACTTTAACATTAACCTTAACATTGCCTCTAAAATCAAAGTGCTTCCACCTACAACCTTGAAACTTCTTATGTAGATGCACCTTGATGACTTCTACACGCCACACCCATTTTGGGTCACTAGGTCAAGGTCACTGTGACCTCTAAAAAAATAAATTCTTACAAGCTTTCGCAGCCGAGCGTGACACCCCTTATTCTGTGCTCTTGTTTATAAATATGTTTGAGTCCTAAATATACATACAAGAAATACATCAAGCTATTCTGCTGCTACAGTGCTGCAGGACAACGATGCTGAGGATGTGGTGGACAAGAATGACCTGAATACGCAGAAGGTAACATAGACCCTTTGTCAGACCTTTTCTTTGTCATTTTGGGGAAAATGCCATTGTGGTTTTTGAATATTTTCCTGTGAAAAGTCAATTGATTTGGGAAAAACTAATTTAATATCATTCTTTTTAATGAATCGATTGAGAAGCAATTATGCGTATCTATGCGGGAAAGGTTTAAAACAATTTTTGTTAAATCTCGTTATTTTTTACTTTATTGCTGTTTTTTCTTGAAGAGTCATAACGCACCGTCATAACATCATTTTACATCTTAAAAAAAAACAACCCACATATGTAGGGTGCAGCCCCCCCCATGGCCCTTTGGACGTCTGAAAAAATTCCTGTTGAAAGCACTATAATAATAATAAGGCACTTATTTAAAAACAAATAAAATGCTTTGGGTATGGGTCTGTTTTACAGACCCATAAATACACCAGGAACGCGCTGTCTTATGTATTTTCTGTTTATTAAGAATGCAAAAAGATGAGGTGGTAAAGATCAGAATGAATTTACATATGGTAAAATATCCTCTTTAATAACTCAAAACATTCTTCAGCTTGTTGCTTTCCAACTTACCAATACAGAAACCTTAGTAACACAGCACCACAAAAATTTCAGTCATTCAGCCTTGAGTTTGTATCAAGTTGTGAGATATTTAGTTGTCAAATATAGGGGCCAAAATCGGCCCCATAACAAATGCTGGAACTTTCTATTTTTCCCAAACAACTTCCTAAAATTCCCAATTGAAGGTAGAGTAAAATAAATTTATCACAATACCAAGTATATCTCTCTACCCAACTTTATTAATTGAACCTTATTAAATGCAATATTGAAAACGCTTATTCTCGATTGTATAGTATTTGTAAGCAAAAAACCAACAACACAAATGACCCAATTTGTGGTCAAAACACCAAGAATTTTCCCTAGCTATTAGAAGGACTCCGTCCTCATTGCACAAACTTAAGTTAAGTCTGCTTACAGTCTGTTGTTGAGTGTTTTTTCAAGAAACATATGTGCCTCCCTCTGGGATAATGGGACTAAATGCATGTGTGTAAAGTGTGGTCCCAGATTAGCCTTTGTAGTCTATACAGGGACTAAATGCATGTGTGTAAAGTGTGGTCCCATATTAGCCTGTGTAGTCTGTACAGGGACTAAATGCATGTGCATAAAGTGTGGTCCCAGATTAGCATGTGTAGTCTGTACAGGGACTAAATGCATGTGTGTAAAGTGTGGTCCCAGATTAGCCTGTGTAGTCTGCACAGGGACTAAATGCATGTGTGTAAAGTGTGGTCCCAGATTAGCCTGTGTAGTATGTACAGGGACTAAATGCATGTGTGTAAAGTGTGGTCCCACAGTAGCCTGTGTAGTCTGTACAGGGACTAAATGCATGTGTGTAAAGTGTGGTCCCAGATTAGCCTGTGTAGTCTGTACAGGGACTAAATGCATGTGTGTAAAGTGTGGTCCCACAGTAGCCTGTGTAGTCTGTACAGGGACTAAATGCATGTGTGTAAAGTGTGGTCCCACAGTAGCCTGTGTAGTCTGTACAGGGACTAAATGCATGTGTGTAAATTGTGGTCCCAGATTAGCCTGTGTAGTCTGTACAGGGACTAAATGCATGTGTGTAAAGTGTGGTCCCAGATAAGCCTGTGTAGTCTGCACAGCGACTATTTGCATGTTTGTAAAGTGTGGTCCCAGATTAGCCTGTGTAGTCTGTACAGGGACTCAATGCATGTGTGTAAAGTGTGGTCCCAGATTAGCCTGTGTAGTCTGTACAGGGACTAAATGCATGTGTGTAATGTGTGGTCCCAGATTAGCCTGTGTAAGCTGTACAGGGACTTAATACATGTGTGTATAGTGTGGTCCCAGATTAGCCTGTGTAGTCTGTACAGGGACTAAATGCATGTGTGTAAAGTGTGGTCCCACAGTTGCCTGTGTAGTCTGTACAGGGACTAAATGCATGTGTGTAAAGTGTGGTCCCACAGTAGCCTGTGTAGTCTGTACAGGGACTAAATGCATGTGTGTAAATTGTGGTCCCAGATTAGCCTGTGTAGTCTGTACAGGGACTAAATGCATGTGTGTAAAGTGTGGTCCCAGATAAGCCTGTGTAGTCTGCACAGCGACTATTTGCATGTTTGTAAAGTGTGGTCCCAGATTAGCCTGTGTAGTCTGTACAGGGATTCAATGCATGTGTGTAAAGTGTGGTCCCAGATTAGCCTGTGTAGTCTGTACAGGGACTAAATGCATGTGCGTAAAGTGTGGTCCCAGATTAGCCTGTGTACTCTGTACAGGGACTAAATGCATGTGTGTAAAGTTTGGTCCCAGATTAGCCTGTGTAGTCTGTACAGGGACTAAATGCATGTGTGTAAAGTGTGGTCCCAGATTAACCTGTGTAGTCTGTACAGGGACTAAATGCATGTGTGTAAAGTGTGGTCCCAGATTAGCCTGTGTAGTCTGTACAGGGACTAAATGCATGTTCGTAAAGTGTGGTCCCAGATTAGCCTGTGTAGTCTGCACAGGGACTAAATGCATTTGTGTAAAGTGTGGTCCCAGATTAGCCTGTGTAAGCTGTACAGGGACTTAATACATGTACGTAAAGAGTGGTCCCAGATTAGCCTGTGTAGTCTGTACAGGGACTAAATGCATGTGTGTAAAGTGTGATCCCACAGTAGCCTGTGTATTCTGTACAAGGACTAAATGCATGTGTGTAAAGTGTGGTCCCACAGTAGCCTGTGTAGTCTGTACAGGGACTAAATGCATGTGTGTAAAGTGTGGTCCCAGATTAGCCTGTGTAGTCTGTACAGGGACTTAATGCATGTGCGTAAAGTGTGGTCCCAGATTAGCCTGTGTAGTCTGCACAGCGACTAAATGCATGTGTGTAAAGTGTGGTCCCAGATTAGCCTGTGTAAGCTGTACAGGGACTTAATACATGTGTGTAAAGTGCGGTCCCAGATTAGCCTGTGTAGTCTGTACAGGGACTAAATGCATGTGTGTAAAGTATGGTCCCAGATTAGCCTGTGTAGTCTGTACAGGGACTAAATGCATGTGTGTAAAGTGTGGGCCCAGATTAGCCTGTGTAAGCTGTACAGGGACTAAATGCATGTGTGTAAAGTGTGGTCCCAAATTAGCCTGTGTAGTCTGTACAGGGACTAAATGCATGTGCGTAAATTGTGGTCCCAGATTAGCCTGTATAGTCTGCACAGCGACTAAATGCATTTTTGTAAAGTGTGGTCCCAGATTAGCCTGTGTAAGCTGTACAGGCACTTAATACATGTACGTAAAGTGTGGTCCCAGATTAGCCTGTGTAGTCTGTACAGGGACTAAATGCAAGTGTGTAAAGTGTGGTCCCACAGTAGCCTGTGTATTCTGTACAAGGACTAAATACATGTGTGTAACGTGTGGTCCCACAGTAGCCTGTGTAGTCTGTACAGGGACTCAATTCATGTGTGTAAAGTGTGGTCCCAGATTAGCCTGTGTAGTCTGTACAGGGACTAAATGCATGTGTGTAAAGTGTTGTCCCAGATTAGCCTGTGTAAGCTGTACAGGGACTAAATGCATGTGTGTAAAGTGTGGTCCCAGATTAGCCTGTGTACTCTGTACAGGCAAATCAGGGACGATACTTTCCGCATTTACGGAATTTTTTGTATATAGGAATTCTCTTCTTTAAAAAAAATCTGTCTAGTGGAAAGTGTTGTACCTTATTAGCCTGTGTGGCTGTACAGGCTAATCTAGGACAAAACTTAGTGCACAATTTATAAAGCCCTGTTTTCTAAGAATGAGGCTTAAAGTAAGTCCCCCTACCGTCTGTTACAATGTTGTACAAGATAATACCAGGTGAGCCTTGTTCTGGGATAATAGTGCTTAATGCATTTTAGTGCCATCTACAGAATAGCTTGTGCAGTGGGCACACAGAGTCTTATGGGATGATACTTTCCGCTTTTGAGGAAATTTTCGTTTAAAGGGAATTTGTATGCCCCCGGTAGGGTGGCATATAGCAGTTGAACAGTCCGTCTGTCAGTATGTCAGTCTATCCGTCCGTCTAAAAAATAATTATCATTGGCCATAACTTTTGCAATATTGAAGATAGCAACTTGATATTTGACATGCATGTGTATCTCATGAAGCTGCACAGTTTGAGTGGTAAAATTTCAAGGTCAAGATAATACTTCAAGGCCTAGGGTCGAAAATACAAATCCAAGGAAAGTAATAAGCTTTATAGGAGATAATTATCTGACCTGCCAAATATATATTTTTTTTTAATAAATCAAAGCAGCGCAGTAGGGGGCATTGTGTTTCTGACAAACACATCATGGTAAAAGGTCAAGGTCATCCTTCATGGTCTAAGGTCAAAAATACAAATCCAAGGGAAGTAATAAGATTTAAAGGGAGATAATTATTATATATAATAATATGAAACCATACAACTGAAGCATAATCAAAATGACATTTTATGGTCAAGCCAAGAACAAAATGACACTTTTTGGCATACAAGTATCTTAGGTATGTTAATGTAACCTGTGAATCTACAGTCACGGTAGTGGTTTATAATTAATTGCTCCTAAAAATAGAGATTTGACAGAGACAATTATTTTCAAGAGAAGTAATTTATAAAATTATAAATCTCAGATTATATATTTCCCTACCGAGAATTTAAGTTATTTTCACAGTTACTGTACATATTTTGTATTTTGTTTATTTATAACTTAAATGATTGATTTGTTAAAGATTTTTTATACCCCATTTCGAAGAAAAGGGGGCATATAGTGATCGGACTGTCCGTCTGTCGGTCTGTCCGTCTTTCCGTCACACTTTGCGTTTAGGTTTCGAAAAATGCTCATAACTTCTATTTCCCTTGAGATATAACCTTCATATTTGGTATGCATGTGTATATGGACAAGGCCTTTCCATACGCACACACAATTTTACCCCTTGACCTTGAACTTAGGGTCCGCGTTTAGGTTTGGAAATCTGTGTTTAGGTTTCGAAAAATGCTCATAACTTCTATGTCCCTTGAGATATAACCTTCATATTTGGTATGCATGTGTATATGGACAAGGCCTTGCCATTCCCACACACAATTTTACTCCTGTGACCTTGACCTTGAACTTAGGGTCCGCGTTTAGGCTTCGAAATCTGCGTTGAGGTTTCGAAAAACGCTCATAACTTCTATGTCCCTTGAGATATAACCTTCATATTTGGTATACATGTGTTTATAGACAAGGCCTTTCCATACGCACAAAAATTTTGACCCATGTGACCTTGACCTTGAAGTTAGGGTCCGGGTTTAGGTTTCGAAATCTGCGTTTAGGTTTTGAAAAATGCTCATAACTTCTATGTCCCTTGAGATATAACTTTTATGTTTGGTATACATGTGTATACGGGCAAGGCCTTTCCATACGCACACAAATTTTGACCCCTGGACCTTGACTTTGAACTTAGGGTCCGCGTTTAGGTTTCGAAATCTGCGTTTTGGTTTCGAAAAAAGCTCATAACTTCTATCAAGCCTTTATAGGGGGCATAAGTCATCCTATGGTGACAGCTCTTGTTTTTTAATGATATAACTATCATTTCTTTCCTGTACTAATTTGTGAATGGTTGGTTTCATTACTTACCTATGAACTTATGTACATAGATACATGATGAACTGTGGCAATGATCTCTTTGATAAACCACAGGCCTTGCTGGTCAGCGATGTCTGACTTGGTCATTTTTGACTGTCTACAGACCCCCCACACACACACACGCGGTAGGGTGGCATATAGCAGTTGAACTGTCAGTCCATCTGTCTGTCTGTCTGTCAGTCGTTGGTCTGAAAACTTTAACATTGGCCATAACTTTTGCAATATTGAAGATAGAAACTTGACATTTGGCATGATTTTGTATCTCATGATGCTGCACATTTTGAGTGGTGAAAGGTCAACGCCATCCTTCAATGTTGAAGGTGAATAACAAAATCCAAGGGAAGTAATAAGCTTTAAATTGAGATTATTTCTATACCTGCCACATGATAAATAGAAATTTTATTTCAAAGCGGCAAAGTAGGGGGGATTTTTGTTTCTGACGAACACATCTCTTGTTTCTAAACAAAAATCAAGTCTTAGAAAAAAAGTGTCGTCTCAGGTTAGCCTATGAGGACTCCACTGGCTTATGTGGAAAGACACTATACACATTCATTAAGTCCCGTTTTTTAAGAGCAATGCTATAGTTAAGTCTATTTAAGGGTTGTATTTACCGTTATTACTCTATGTTTTCGGACACTTAAAAATAAATAAAAATTTTCGTGTCCGAAAACTTAGATACGAAAAATATTCACAAAATACAGGTGTCCGAAAAAATTAGAGTCCAAAATTGAAGTGTCCGAAAATAGCGTCAATTGTATCAACGACTACCGCGGTAATAGTGCGCGCTTGTTAAATACCATGCCGTATAGTATAAATTACAGTTATATATGTTTGCATTGCATTTTTAGCCGGATTTTTTTCGAAAAAATCTCGGCTTATAGATTGATGTTGTCGGGCGGGCGGGGGGGCGGGCGGGGTGGCGGCGTGCTCGAAAATGTTAAAGTTCTTATTTCATGGTATAACTTTGGTATGCTTGGACCTAGAGTCTTCAAACTTGACATGAAGGTTGGCCAGGATTAACAGATGACCACTGGTCATTTCAAGGTCATTCATTTGAAGGTCAAGGTCACTGTGACCTTCAATATAAAAAATGTTAAAGTTCTTATAACTTTGGTATGCTTGGACCTAGAGTCTTGAAACTTGACATGAAGGTTGGCCATAACTAGTTAGTAACCACTGGTCATTTCAAGGTCATTCATTTGAAGGTCAAGGTCACTGTGACCTTGAATGTAAAAATGTTAAAGTTCTTATTTCATGGTATAACTTTGGTATGCTTGGACCTAGAGTCTTCAAACTTGACATGAAGGTTGGCCAGGATTAACAGATGACCACTGGTCATTTCAAGGTCATTCATTTGAAGGTGAAGGTCACTGTGACCTTCAATATAAAAATGTTAAAGTTGTTATAACTTTGGTATGCTTGGACCTAGAGTCTTGAAACTTGACATGAAGGTTGGCCAGAACTAGTAAGTAACCACTGGACATTTCAAGGTCATTCATTTGAAGGTCAAGGTCACTGTGACCTTGAATGTAAAAATGTTAAAGTTCTTATTTCATGTTATAACTTTGGTATGCTTGTACCTAGAGTCTTCAAACTTGAAATAAAGATTGGCCAGTACTAGAAGATGACCACTGGTCATTTCAATGTCATTCATTTGAAGGTCAAGGTCACTGTGACCTTAAATGTTAAAATGTTAAAATTGTTATAACTTTGGTATGCTTGGACATAGAGTCTTCAAACTTGACATGAAGGTTTGCAAGCACACTTAGATGACCACTGGTCATTTCAAGGTCATTCATTCTAAGGTAAAGGTCACTGTGACCTTGAATGTAAAAATGTTAAAGTTCTTATAACTTTGGTAGGTAAAAATGTTAAAGTTCTTATTCCATGTTATAACTTTGGTATGCTTGTACCTAGAGTCTTCAAACTTGACATAAAGGTTGGCCAGTACTAGAAGATCACCACTGCTCATTTCAATGTCATTCATTTGAAGGTCAAGGTCACTGTGACCTTCAATGTTAAAATGTTAAAATTGTTATAACTTTGGTATGCTTGGACCTAGAATCTCAAACTTGACGTAAAGGTTTGCAAGCACACTTAGATGACCACTGGTCATTTCAAGGTCATTCATTTCAATGTCATTCATTTGAAGGTCAAGGTCACTGTGAACTTAAATGTTAAAATGTTAAAATTGTTGTAACTTTGGTATGCTTGGACCTAGAATCTCAAACTTGACGTAAAGGTTTGCAAGCACACTTAGATGACCACTGGTCATTTCAAGGTCATTCATTTGAAGGTCGAGGTCACTGTGACCTTGGATGTAAATATGTTAAAGTTGTTAATACTTTGGTATGCTTAGACCTAGAGTCTTCAAACTTGATATGAAGGTTGGCCAGAACTAGTAGATGACCACTGGTCATTTTAAGGTCAAGGTCACCGTGACCTTGAATGTAAAAATGTTAAAATTCTTATTTCATGGTATAACTTTCTTATGCTTGGACTTACAGTCTTCAAACTGGACATGAAGGTTGGCCAGCACTAGTAGATGACAATTGGTCATTTTAAGGTCATTGAAGGTCAAGGTCACTGTGACCTTGAATGTTAAAAATTAAAAGTTGTTTTAACTTTCGTATGCTTGGACATGGACTTTGCCATGACTAACAGATGACCACTGGTCAAGAGAACAACTGGTCATTTTAAAGTCTTTCAATTGACAGTGACCTTAAATGTTATTGTTGTTCATGTATATGCATGCATTCAAAACATAACACAAGGTTTGCTCATGCCTTGAAAAGTACTTACATTTCATTTTGACCTTTGAACAATATTTCAGTAATTTAAGTATTGCATTGACAAAAACACGAAAGGTACTTTCCTGTCATTTAAATCAAAAATCCGGCTTCAATGCGGTCATCTCCGACCGCGGAACTCTTGTAATTATTTTTAAATGCTTAATTTATTTGACAGAAAGTTACTACAAGGTTGTACTTTGACCAACGATCAAACTTTGACCATGTGATGTACCGATACTTGATAGTACGAACCTGTAATTAACGCAATAAAAAAGCAAACTATGAATTCTTTGTTTGCTTATTTCCCATAGTTGTTGTCTAACACCTGCCATTGTTCGTAAAACTTGCGATAAAGGGTGCATCACACTTTGAAGCGTTTAGTATTTGTCACAATTATTTTACTGAGTAGGGGTAGTTCCATTGCGGTAGATAATTGAACTATTAATTGGCACCACCCCTTGTAATAGTCATTATAACTCTTATGCTATCTGGCGGAACCATTGTTTAATACCAGTTAACAAGGTTATTTACCCAATAAAGCAAATGTAATGGTCCGTTGCCCTCAGGCATGCACCTGCCATGTTTTATAATGTTAATCTGGTTGTAAAACCCCAATGTTCAAGTGTCATTAGATATTGAAAACAGGATCGAAATTTGGTAAAATAGCGCTTTAAAATATACTGTCCGAAAACTTAGAAACAGTACTTATGGACGAAAACTCGTGTGTCCGAAAATTAAGAGTCACGAAAAATAATTATTTTTCCGTAAAAGAGGGGTGTCCGAAAACATAGAGTAATTACGGTATACATTCTTATGAGCATATATTTGGTATGACAAACAATATGATTAAAAAAGTGGTAATTGGGACAATGGTGTTCATGTTAATTCAAATTAAAAATAATTGTTATGAGATACTAATGTAAGCAATGTGTGATTGATTTCAGAGCGCTTAAAATTGAATGGCTCTTGTGCTTTTTTAAACTTTTCTCACAGTGGTGAAGTCTCAATATATTTATAAATTACTGTAAACGAGTATCCAAACAAGAAAACTAATTCTTATATAATTGTGGAAACTTAATTTATTTAAATAAAGAAAGAATGAACATAAAATGCAATAATAAATACAATAAAAGTGTATTTAGAGAACCTATGAATTTTGACTTGTTCACAGATAAGCAGAATAGTAATTTTCTAAAAATTATAATATACAGTCAAAACCTGTTGGCTCAAACTTGCTTGGCTCGACTTTCCGGTTTGCTCGGACTATCCTCGAAGCATCTATTTTTGTATTGCTAAATATTCATATTCATTTATGTCAAATGGCTCGAATTTGCAGGGGTGGGATTAATATCTCATATTTTTTTAAGTCCACGTCACAATTTTCACATTGTTTTGTTTGCCTTGCTCTAAAGTCTAGGGTAGCATAAAGCTGTTACTTGATTATGAGCACTTGATTAAAGGCTCCCTATAATTTCAAACATGTCATTGACTCAATCATTAATTGATTTGAGTAAAAGATGGCAATCTGGCGTTTTTGTAGATGCTATAATATTATGGCTGGAACGGCTGCATCACAATATGGTTTATTAAACAATCCATCCAGAAGGCCAAAAGCCCAAGTGGACAAAGCAAGCATACAGTGTTTACAAAATACACAGTTTATGATTATACAAAATAAAGTTATACTATAATAGTTAGAGTTACAGTTATAATATGTCAACTTGAAGGAATAGACAATTTTGTATCTATGGGTCATGTCATTCTTAAACAAAAACACAAGGAAATAAAGTAATACATGTGTTGTTAAATACTTGGGCGATGCGCATATAATGCATAATATTGCTTTGATTCTTAGCGTTATTCCGTACATAATATCATTGTTTGATTGTTTGTGTAACTGTTTGAAAATAGTTATTACTTAAAAATGTCAAGTATATAAATTCTGTTCTTACTGATTCAAAAGAAAAAAGTAGTACGGGGATTAGGCAGTATGAATACTCTTCAACTGGAGATGTAAATCTATTGCAGATTTATGTTAGTAAACATAAGCATATTCAGATCGGTTGGCTCGAATTCTGGATGGCTAAAACTTTTGTTGTCAGTCCAGGCAAGTTAGAGTCATTGGGTTTCGACTTTATTCAGCAATTAATGTTTGCATTGTATTTAAACTAAGGAATACACCGGACTTAAAAAAATCTTAATTATTGTTCTGAATGAACAATCATTAATTTAGATTAAAAATTAATAAAATAAATCTTGTCAAACACATTTCTAAAAACATGTTGATTAAGTACTGTAAATTTGTTATAATTTGTGGTACATTAATTAATGTTGATTTCGTGGGTTTACTGATCCACGAAATTTACTCAAACACATAACAAAATGATCCAAGCAAAGTCGTGTTGTTTTTTTTCAACAAGTAAGAAATGCACGAATTTACATGTCCACAAAAAAGTATTTTTTTGAAAAACCTCCAAGTGTTATGCCAACTAATATATATGATTTTCCAGGATCAGGGGTGTAGCATTCCAGTCTTTAGTTTGAATTGTTGACCAATATTTTGCATCTGTTTTATCAGTCAGTGCCTTTTTAGCTCATCTATTTTTTTGAAAAAAAATTATGAGCTATTGTCATCACCTTGGCGTCGGCGTTGGCGTCCGGTTAAGTTTTGCGTTTAGGTCCACTTTTCTCAGAAAGTGTCAATGCTATTGCATTCAAACTTGGTACACTTACTTATTATCATGAGGGGACTGGGCAGGCAAAGTTAGATAACTCTGGCCTGCATTTTGACTGAATTATGTGCCCTTTTTATACTTAGAAAATTGAAAATTTTGGTTAAGTTTTGCATTTAGGTCCACTTTTTTCAGAAAGTATCAATGCTATTGCATTCAAACTTGGTGCACTTACTTACTATCATGAGGGGACTGGGCAGGCAAAGTTAGATAACTCTGGCGTGCATTTTGACAGAATTATGTGCCCTTTTTATACTTAGAAAATTGAAAATTTTGGTTAAGTTTTGTATTAGGTCCATTTTATTCCTTAAGTATCAAAGCTATTGCTTTCAAACTTGCAACACTTACTAACTATCATAAGGGGACTGTGCAGGCCAAGTAATGTAACTCTGACTGGCATTTTGACAGAATTATGTGCCCTTTTTATACTTAGAAAATTGAAAATTTGGTTATGTTTTGTGTTTAGGTCCACTTTATTCCTACAGTATCAAAGCTATTGCTTTCATACTTGCAACACTTATTAACTATCGTAAGGGCACTGTGCAGGCAAAGTTATGTAACTCTGACTGGCATTTGGACGAAATTATGGGCCCTTTATACTTAGAAAATTGAAAGTTTGGTTAAGTTTTGTGTTTTGGTCCACTTTACCCCTAAAGTATCATAGATATTGCTTTCATACTTGGAACACTCGCAAACTATCATAAGGGAGCTAGTCAACTCGTACCTAAGTCAACTCGTACCTTCGGTCAACTCGTATCGATTTTTGGTCAACACGTACCCTCCTAAAAATTATTTATATATATCAAAGACGTGAAATATGTTCTTGTATATGATTTTGATAGGAATATAGATAAAGGTTATAAAATTTTTTTTTTCAAAAGTAGACAAGTTAATTATTTTTTCACACGTGTATAATTATAAAGGACGTGTTTGTCGGCGTTTTGTTTGATAAAATGTTGACTAATAACACCTTTATGACAACAGGACCGTCGGCGATTTGTTAAACAATTAGTTTGTCGTGCATCTAAAATGACACGCGCGGTAGTTGTCGGCATTTTCTTTGATGAAATGTTTGATTGTAAACACCGCATGATGACTTAACCAATTACAGGTATGGTCCACGTTGAAGTTAAAGGAGTATGTTTTTCTCACTTTTTTATGAGTAAATCCAAAACATAACCACCGTCTGTCGGATTATCTAGTTTATTGTAATCTTGTCGATCCCTGCATAGGCAAATAAATTTAAAATTCATATAAACATCATTAAATCTCAATAAAAACATCATCAATATTCAATTTACTAAACTGATCAACTTCCAATAATTCTCGCGTGTATTGCGCTGTGTGAAGTAGCAACTGGCCTTTATTGATCGTTGTCGATTAATTAAGAGATTAAAGAGATAACGGTCTGTGTTAATTGATTGATTGAGTGTCGTATTAACCTAATGTAGTTAACATTGAGAACAATTACGAAATCATATAGAAATTAGTTATGTAGAATATGATTATTAAGTTGAAACTATTATCCTAAAGAGTAAACTAAATATTGATGCATGCATAAATCATGTTTATAAAACAGAACTGTTATTATTAATTTTTTTAGAAATTATCTTCAATATTATTATTAGCGTATGATTAAGTAAATAAACATAAATTATGTAAATGAAACAGAGCGGTATATTTTAAATTGTGTAGAAATTGGCCTCAAGGAAAATGTTCAATTATAATAAATACATTAAGGTATAAGATTATTATTATTTAATTATATAAATATTAAAATGTTAAGCAGCGCAACTTAAAGGCCAATTTCGAAAATTTTGTAAACGGTCTCCAAATGGAGAGATTAAACGTCAATTTATATTATAACCTTAGTCGATTTCGTCTGCCTTTTCAATTAAAAAGACCATTTATTGTATAAGCAAACCAAAATGACCGATATATATGATAAATTACGTCTTTGGTGATAGGTTTCTCTTCCGCAGTTGACATATTAACACGACTAAATGTACGTTAGAGTAAGAGTATCTTTGCTGCTTGATGTATTAATTCAATACATTATTTAATTAGAATTTCATACTGATGGATTTAAACGGATTTTGTAATATATTGTTGATTAACTTTTGGACTTGGATGTATTGGACTTTGAAACATTATGTAAAGAACTGAATAAAGAACACAGAACTATCAATAGAGTTATCTGTATACGAGTTATAACGCAACAATTGTATTACGGACTATATTTTAAGCAATTAAAGCCGTGTTGTCAGTGAAATTTGTCGATGTCATTGTTAGTTCATGAAATTTGTATATATCGTCCGCAGATTCCTTATTTGTATTTCTTTACTATGTACAAGATGGAGAAATATTATTATATTTTACTGCTTCTTTGATGTTATGACAATAGTGTGTTTCTTATTTTCAGGGTGGCACCGACGCCTCAACCACAAAGCCAACGACAGCTGCCCGCCAATCTATCTTCTGGCGAAGCTTTTGCACGATGAGGCCGTCACCTATGGCAAGCGGTTCGACGCATAATCCCAAGAAACTAGGTTTCTCATGAGAACCTAGGTTCTCACAATGAGAACCTAGGTTCTCAGAATGAGAACCTAGGTTCTCATGAGAACCTAGGTTTTCAAATGAGAACCTTGGTTCTCATGAGAACCTAGGTTTTCAAATGAGAACCTAGGTTCTTGTGAAAACCTAGGATACCAAACGAGAACTTAAGTTCTCAGAATGAGAACCTAGGTTCTCATGAGAACCTAAGTTCTATGTGTCTATGAGAACCTAGGTTCTCAGGAAAAACCTAGTTTCTCATGAGAACCTAGGTTCTCAAGCGTTTTACACAATAATCCTAATCTTTTTTAATTGATTGGTTAGTTGTTAGTTTGGATTCAAAGGTGTTCTTCATTTTTACAAATTTCTTAGATAATATAATCTTTGTATATTGAACATATTAATAAGAATAATATATATATATACTTAGGTTATTACTTTAATAAGTCATATCGTACCCTGGTAAAAAAAAACATAAAAGTTATATTAACTTTTTTTGGTCAACTCGTACCTGCAATTAACATAAAAAAACATCTAATGCATGCAAACACCCATCACAATTTGTTTCCATAAAGAACAAATATTAAAAAGGTACGAGTTGACCAATCTGAAAAATGACTAAAGTACGAGTTGACCAAATCGGGTACGAGTTGACTAGGGTACGAGTTGACTTAGGTACGAGTTGACTGGAAACCTATCATAAGGGTACAGTAAAAGGACAAGTTGCATAACTCGGGATGTCATTTTTACGGAATTATGGCCTTTTTTTGACTTAGTAAATTTGAATATATGGTTAAATTTTGTGTTTCGATCCACTTTACTTCTTAATATCAAGGCTATTGCTTTCAAACTTCAAATACTTTCATGCTATCATGAGGTTACTGTACCTGGCAAGTTGAATTTTACCTTGACCTTTGAATGACCTTGACTCTCAAGGTCAAATTATTAAATTTTGCTAAAATTGCCATAACTTCTTTATTTATGATTAGATTTGATTGATACTTTGACAAAACTACTCTTACCTGACATACCACAATAGACTCCACCTAAACCATTGCCCGTGCCCCCCCCTTTCCCCCCCTTTTCCCTCCCCCCCCCCCTGATTCCGCCCCCCCCCCCTATTTTTTATGCCCCCCTTCAAAGAAGAGGGGGTATATTGCTTTGCTCATGTCGGTCTGTCGGTCCGTCCACCAGGTGGTTGTCAGACGATAACTCAAGAACGCTTGGGCCTAGGATCATGAAACTTCATAGGTACATTGATCACTAGGTCACTAGGTCAAAGGTCAAGGTCACGGTGACCCGAAATAGTAAAATGTTTTCCGGATGATAACTCAAGAATGCATACACCTAGGATCATGAAACTTCATGGGTAGATTGATCATGACTCGCAGATGACCCCTATTGATTTTGAGGTCACTAGGTCAAAGGTCAAGGTCACGGTGACCCGAAATAGTAAAATGGTTTTCGGATGATAACTCAAGAACGCATATGCCTAGAATCATGAAACTTCACAGGTAGATTGATCATGAGTCGCAGATGACCCCTATTGATTTTGAGGTCACAAGGTCAAAGGTCAAGGTCACGGTGACCCAAAATAGTAAAATGATTTTCGGATGATAACTCAAGAACGCTTTTGCCTAGGATCATGACACTTCATAGGTACATTGATCGTGACTCGCAGATGACCCCTATTGATTTTCAGGTCACTAGGTCAAAGGTCAAGGTCACAGTGACAAAAAACGTTTTCACACAATGGCTGCCACTACAACGGACAGCCCATATGGGGGGCATGCATGTTTTACAAACAGCCCTTGTTTTTTTGTTTTTATTTGTTTTTTAAGATCATCTCACAAATGACCACCACACCCTCACACTATACCCATCCCCCCCCCACCCCACCCCCTCCCCATTTTTTTTTTAAACGGTTAAAAAACAAAACTATTTATTTTGATTATTTTATGTTTGAAATACCATTCAACCATCGCACCCAAGAATCCCCCCCCCCACCCCCCCCTCCCCCCCCCTCCCCCCACCCGAATCCCCCCCCCTAATTTTTTTTTTTTAAGATCATCTCACAAATTACCACCACACCCTCACACTATACCCCCCACCTCACCCCCTCCCACCCCCAATTATTTTTTTTTGAAACGGTTAAAAAACACAAATATTTATTTTTATTATTTTATGTTTGAAATACCGTCCAACCATCGCACCCAAGAATCCCCCCCCCCCCCACCCCACCCCCACCTCCCCCCCCCCGATTTTTTTTTTCCTTTTTTTTGCATTTTTGGAAGATAATGTAATAAATGTCCACACCCCCACACAATGCACCCCTCTTCACTCCACCCCTCCCTCCTTTGTGATTGAAAATGAGAGTCCCTTCACCTTTAAAAAGAAAATAGATGAGCGGTCTGCACCCGCAAGGCGGTGCTCTTGTTTAAAGTTGTAGTTTTTCTGGAAGGGGCATGATTCTGGGCTATTTTTCCTTTTTATGGAATCGCAGTTTTTTTTTCAACTTTGAGAGTTTTGTGGGTCACAATTTAAAGAAGTTTGTGACTAGAATTTTCGCAATTTTAAGAAGTTTGCTACTCATTTCTCCACTATTATTAAAATTCGAGAATCATTTTTCTTTCACAAAATGAATGGGTCAAAGGATGATACAAAACATGACACAAAACATGCCCTGTGATCGGATTTGTGTTTGTGGGCAATTGGGTAATATGTTTTTAGAAACTTGTGTTTTCCCTCAACATATCAAACAAAGTTTATGATAGCAATTTACTTGGAAAAAAATCATTTCTTGGTATTGGTTACTGTGAAAATGTGGATTTTTAGGCGTCACCAAAGAACGGGCAAACTAGTGTTGTCAGCGTGTAGTCTTTAAGGGCAAGTGGCCTATAACATAATTTAAATCCAATGTATATGAGCAGTAAAATATATGGAAAAGTAAAGTGATACATATTATGAGTACAATTTAAAAACAATGTTAAGAAGATGATTATCTTTTATTTTTTTGTTTTTATACAGGAAAAAAACTTCTTTAAAATGGGGCTTAATGCATGTGCTTAAATTGTTGTCGTTGTCCTAGATTAGCTTGTGCAATCCACACAGGCATATTTGGGACAACAATTTCATATGTTTGGTATTTTGTTGAAAAGAAATATCCTCTTTATGAAAATCGAGTCTAGTCAAAAAGTGTCCTCCCTGATTAGCTTGTGTGGACGTCACATGTTAATCTGGGACGACTATTTGTAATATTTAGGAGCCGCATATTGGCTAATGAAATTACATCAGTATGAATATACAGGTTTGTATACAGTGTATTATTAGCCAACAATGTTTTAATACGAAATGGTTTGATTATATTAATTTTCGTGCTATTGAGGACAATAAACCAATGAAATGCCAAATTAGAAATTCATAAGAATGAAATTTTGCCTATTAAACACCTTCATAACCAATCAAGAGGCATAGTTTCGTATAGATTGTAATTTAAACATTTTTTACAAGTTCACATCACCCACTGTGCTGTTGTTTTCAGGACAGCACCACCATTGATATTGAGTTGGCCCAGCAACAGCACCAGTCCGGACTGCAGGAGCCCCAGTCCAGGACGACCCATCCACTCCCCTGACCCATAGCTCATCATACTTGATATCCGGAAAATGGGGCCTAATGCATGTGCTTAAATTGTTGTCACAGATTAGCCTGTGCAGTTTGCACAGGCTCATAATGGACAACACTTTCCTCTTAAAGGTATTTTTTGTTGAACAAATAATCCTCTTAATGAAAAAGTCTAGTCAGAAAGTACCCTCCCTAATAAGCTTACCAGTATGTGAATTCCACATGCTTATCTGAGACGACAGTTTCTAACATAAGTGATCCGCATATTGGCTTATGAAAATACATTTCTGGAAATGGAGTAAAGATTATAGAAATTTACAGCTAAGTACACTTCAACACCGTTATTTCGAACACCGATAATCCGAAGTCACCGTTATTTCAAAGTATTTTTCCGGTCCCGACTTTGGTTCTTCTTTGTTTAATGTAAAATTTCATTGTTAATCAGAACTTCGTTAAACCGAAAAAATCGTTAATTCGAAGTGATTCTGTCGGTCCCAACACTATAATTCGTACTTAATCATCAATCTTTAATCCGAAGTCAAAGCTGCAAAACGCTGAGCATAATTTCACACCTTTGTCGTCTGGGCATGGCGCGTCAAAAGCTGATAGTTACACCTTTGTCTTCTTCGCGTAGCGTGTTAATTTTATAATGTCGTCAAAAGCCGATAATTACTATTTATGTAGTTTTGCATTCTTAAGTAACAAATAAACGTGTCCCATTAGGTCTCAGTAAATGAGGTCCAATAAAATTCATCTTGTATAAACTCTGCCTTCTACGAGCAAAACACAGGCGAAAATGAGTTCTTCAATGTCCTCGACAAATTGGAGAAATATGTTACACGCGTCCAGTTTAGTGCTGCTAAGGCCAGTGTTCAGAGAGACATCGCGTCTTATTTACAAAAAATGTTAATTCATTTCCGAAAATGTATTCATCTGTTTTTACATGTATGACAATTTGTGCTATTCGTTATATTTTATATGGTCTGATATTCGTTATATTTTATATGTTCTGATAATTAGTGCATATTCATTATATTTAATATGTTCTGTACTTAGAGAAAACAAAAAAGAAGAACAAGAATCGTTTATTCCTTCGTTTGTTACAAGTAGAAATCTATTGCAATCTGACTAGTTTACGTTTTTCAGTAAAACAATTATTAATAGTAGTGTGTTACCGAACCATGCGAATTCCGCAATGTTTTATTATTACAGAATCAAAGAAGTCGTCTGTCAAATGTTTATTTCGAATTATCCTTAATCCAAAGTTTTTTTAACGGTCCCGACGACTTTGAAATAACGGTGTTGAAGTGTATAGCATTAGCCAACACTTTTCTTGTTTTAATACAAAATGACTTAATTGTATATATGTTCATGCTATTAAGGACAAGGAACCAATAAAATGCCAGATTAGAAATTCATGTTGTTGAGAACCTTCACAGCCAGTCAAGAGGCATAGTTTGTTATAGATTGTAATATAATTTGTTACAAGTTCCTATCACCCACTGTGTTGTTGTTGTTTTCAGCAGAGCACCAGCATTGATATCGAGTTGGTCCAGCAACCGCACCAGTCCCGCCTGCAGAAGCCCCAGTCCAGAACGACCCTTCCCCTCCCTTGACTTCTAACTCCTCCCCTTGACCGCCTGCCTCAAAAAGTCAGCATCGTTGAACAACTCTGTTCTGCAGGAAATTCTGAGCATGATTCTGTTCTGAACAAACGCAATGCCCACGTCACGTTTTCCAAACATAAGCCTGGGTAGTTTTGTTAAGCTAGAGTTCCGCGTGGGCCTGAAAGGGACAAGTGTTACAGACACAAACAGTTATAGCAGTAGTTATGGTAACGCTAACAGTCAGTTGTTGCTGTTGGACATCACAACAAATATCATGAAGAATAAAAATTTCAATAAGTTGTTCCAATTTTTATGGGACAATTGTAACAGAAATTGAACGGAAGAAAATCAAGGAACAATAAAAGCGTAAGCTTTCCTAGTGGAATACATCTGCTGTTGATAGTTTGAACAACAGTAGGGTTACGGACTGCCCCAGATTGTCCTCTCAGCAATAATGACTTGGTTGTGAATAACCAGAGCACGATACATCCATGCTGACAAAGGCGGTAATGACTTGGTTGTGAACACCCAGAGCGGGATACATCCATGCTGACACAGTTAGGCAGTAATGACTTGGTTGTGAACACCCAGAGCACAATACATCCGTGCTGACACAGAAAGGCAGTAATGACTTGGTTGTGAACACCCAGAGCATGATACATCCATGCTGACACAGAAAGGCAGTGTGACTTGGCTGTGAACACAGAACACAATACACCCATGCTGACACAGAAAGGCAGTAATGAGTTGGTTGTGAACACCCAGAGCAAGATATTTCCATGCTGACACAGAAAGGCAGTAATGACTATGCTGTGAACACCTTGAGCAAGACATATCCTTGCTAACACAGAAAGGCAGTAATGACTATGCTGTGAACAGCCGGAGAATACTGTGAAACCATTATTAATCGTCAGGCATTAATTTTCATAAATTTCGTCAGTCGACCGATCGGTGAATTTAAGATCCTAACAAACAATCATGCTCTATGTTTGAACAAAAACAAACACCAAGTTGAACAATATTTCAAAACTTTACCGTAGACATTAGGCATTAAATTCCAACATAATCCATGCACACATTCACTGCTGTTTCGTAATCAAGATTAATCCGGTTTTGACACAAAGGGATGTAGATTACACAAGGTACTTAACTGACACGTGACACTTCTTTAAAACTCGTGTGCATTACAGCTGTGTCGAATGCGTTGACTTCGTTTATGTAGAATGGTAATGAATTAGCGCTTATTGTTTATAACGTTATTACCCATTAGGTGCATTGTGTTTTTCAGGGGTGTTGCATATTAGCCATCACGCAGCGAATGCCGATGAAAGACAATACATTTTTTTGTAAACCAAATGAAAAGATGACGATGTGTGATCAACATGCGTATTTATCCCAAATTAATAAAGAATATTTTAATTGCTGTTTGTTGTTTGATTGTTTTCGTTTAACCACACTTATTACTATTTTATATGTATCAATTTATTTATTTTTAAATTATTGACATTATTGATTTATATACCGGTAGTTTACTTTTTAAGAACAAACACACACATAGAGTTTCTAATTTTAATAATGATATCAGAATAAAAAAGCATTTTATTTGAAAAAAACACACTTAACAAACTGGAACCTCTTTCGTATAACACAAACAGTTTTAAAACGGTATTGACAGCATTTTAATAAAAATCATACCAACTAGAACACATTCCCGATTGGCAATTGGCTTCGTTGTTACAAACACTCGTTAACGGTTATTCGATCCCACTTGTCCGCTAATCATAACAATGAACGTGTTAATGGCATACATAAAGAGGGTCCATTACTGTCCCTTGATAACAAAAGACTAGTTAATTGGCATGTGACAAACAGGCCCCACCTCCTGCAGTGATTCTCAAGTGTGTTCCCGCATTCGTACCACGATTTTTCGCAACTGCGATTGATCGCGAATATGTATTACACACAAATCGGATATTGACTGGCGCATTTTTAAAAAATTCAAAATCAGAAATCGGCGAATTTAAGTGCTGACGAAATCGTCATTTTTATAAAAATGACAAAATTTTGTGCTGTCGAAAATAAATGGTTTCACAGTAATACATCCATGCTGACACAGAAAGGCAGTAATGACTTGGTTGTGAACACCCAGGGCAAGATATATCCATGCTGACACAGAAAGGCAGTAATGACTATGCTGTGAACACCCAGAGCAAGATATATCCATGCTGACACAGAAAGGAAGTAATGACTTGGTTGTGAACACCCAGAGCACAATACATCCATGCTGACACAGAAAGGCAGTAATGACTTGGCTGTGAACACAGAACACGATACACACATGCTGACACAGAAAGGCAGTAATGACTTGCTGTGAAAACAGAGCACAATACATCCATGCTGAAACATAATGGCAGTCATGACTATGCTGTGAACACCCAGAGCATGATATATCCATGCTGACACAGAAAGGCAGTAATGACTATGCTTTGAACACCCAGAGCAAGATATGTCCATGCTGACACAGAAAGGCAGTAATGACTATGCTGTGAAAACCCACAGAAAGATATATCCATGCTGACACAGAAAGGCAGTAATGACCGTGCAGTGAACACCCAGAGCAAGATATATCCATGCTGACACAGAAAGGCAGTAATGACTTGGTTTTGAACAAACAGAGCACGATATATCCATGCTGACACAGAAAGGCAGTAATGACTTGGCTGTGAACACAGAACACGATACACCCATGCTGACATAGAAAAGGCAGTAATGACTTGGCAGTGAACACAGAACACGATACACCCATGCTGACACAGAAAGGCAGTAATGACTTTGCTGTGAACACAGAGAACAATACATCCATGCTGACACAGAAAGGCAGTAATGACTTGGCAGTGAGCACAGAACACCATACATCCATGCTGATACAGAAAGGCAGTAATGACTTGGCTGTGAACACAGAGCACAATACATCCATGCTGACACAGAAAGGCAGTTATGACTCGGTTGTGAACACAGAGCACAATACATCCTTGTTGACACAGAAAGGCAGTAATGACTTAGCTGTGAACACAGAGCACAATACATCCATGCTGACACAGAAAGGCAGTTATGGCTTGGTTGTGAACACAGAGCACAATACATCCTTGTTGACACAGAAAGGCAGTTATGACTTTGCTGTGAACTCAGAGCACGATACATCCATGCTGACACAGAAAGGCAGTAATGACTATGCTGTGAACACCCAGAGCACAATACATCCATGCTGAAACAGAAAGGCAGTCATGACTATGCAGTGAACACCCAGAGCAAGATATATCTATGCTGACACAGAAAGGAAGTAATGACTATGCTGTGAACACCCAGAGCAAGATATATCCATGCTGACACAGAAAGGCAGTAATGACTATGCTGTGAACACCCAGAGTACAATACATCCATGCTGAAACAGAAAGGCAGTAATGACTTGGTTGTGAACACAGAGCACAATACATCCTTGTTGACACAGAAAGGCAGTAATGACTTTGCTGTGAACTCAGAGCACGATACATCCATGATTACACAGAAAGGCAGTAAAGACTTGGTTGTAAACACCCAGAGCACAATACATCCATGCTGACACAGAAAGGCAGTAAAGACTTGGTTGTAAACACCCAGAGCACAATACATCCATGCTGACACAGAAAGGCAATAAAGACTTGGTTGTAAACACCCAGAGCACAATACATCCATGCTGACACAGAAAGGCAGAAAAGACTTTGTTGTAAACACTAAGATATCCATACATCCATGGGGTAGTGCTACAGACGCAAATTACGCCCACCATTTTGAACAAGGTGCTTAAAGTGAACACGTCTGGTTTCTGTTATGAACACTTAGCACTCCGAGTCCAAAAGGCCTCACATTGAATTGATGCAAGAGAAGGCTTTGAAAAATAACAGCAGTTTTGTTGTGTGGTCCAGTACGCCCTTCGACTAGCAAACTGAAGAAAGCAGAACTCAAAACTCGTCTCTTAGCAATATCAGCAAGGCCAGCATGTCATATCAGCTTCTTGAGCTTCAGGTGAGACCTTACAGTGTTAATTATTTTGTTGAAATTGGGGCCGAAATTCAGTCCCATTCTTATCTCAAAAAGTCTATAGTTATGATAACTGGCTTAAGTTCTCAATTCATGGTTTCCCGGAAGAAAAAGAATGTTTTGATAGGTTGCAACATTGAGTTAATCAGAACTCAAATTCAGCCTTTGGCAATATCAGCGAGGCCAGCATATCAGCTCAGCTTCTTGAGCTTCAGGTGAGATCATACAGTGTTATTCATTTTGTCTATATTGGGGCCAAAATTGAGTCCCATTCTTAATCTGAAACAGTTTATTTTTTCCATAATTACTGGCTTAAGTTCTCAATTCAAGGTTTGACCCCAAACAATGTATTAATAGGTTACAAATTGAGTTTGTTTCCTTATGCAGCTCTATAAGTTGAACCTTAGTGCAATTTATCTTGATAGCACTTATTCTCAATTTTTAAATTATGTTTAGCAAAATCAACAACTATTTTCCCAATTTAATTTAAAACACTATGATTTTTTACGAATTGTCCCAATCCAAAAATGGTTAGAATAAACTCTGCACAGAGCTAGCCCCTAGTTATAGCACATTTTAAAGTTTTTTATCAGAATAACTGGCTTAATTATACCCCCACAAACGAAGTTTAGGGGGGTATATAGGAGTGAACTTGTCTGTCGGTCAGTCGGTCTGTCGGTCTGTCTGTCGGTCTGTATTAAGTGTCCGCTCTCTAATTCAAGTAGTTTTCATCCGATCTTCACCAAACTTGGTTAGAAGTTGTATCTACATGATGTCTAGGCCAAGTTCGAACATGGGCCTTGCCGGGTCAAAAACTAGGTCACGGGATTACTTAGTGCGTTTTAAACATTCAGCATGTTGTCTGCTCTCTAATTCAAGTAGTTTTCATCCGATCTTCACCAAACTTGGTCAGAAGATGCATCTAGATGATCTTAAGGCCAAGTTCGAACATGGGCCTTGCTGGGTCAAAAACTAGGTCACGGGTCACTTAGTGCGTTTTTTAACATTCAGCATGGTGTCCTCTTTCTTATTCAAGTAGTTTTCATCCGATCTTCACCAAACTTGGTCAGAAGTTTTATCGAGATGATCTAAAGGCCATGTTCGAACAAGGGCCATGCCAGATCAAAAACTAGGTCATGGGGTCACATAGTGCGTTTTTTAACAATCAGCATGGTGTCCTCTCTCTTATTCAAGTAGTTTTCATCCGATCTTCATCACACTTGGTCAGAAGTTTTATCTAGATTATCTGAAGGCCAAGTTCGAACATGGGCCATTCCAGATCAAAAATAGGTCACAGGGTCACTAAGTACGTTTTACACATTGAGCATGGTGTCTGCTCTCTATTTCAAGTAGTTTAAATCCGATCTTCACCAAACTTGGTCAGAAGTTGTAACTAGATGATGTGTAGGTCAAGTTCGAACATGGGCCATGCCGGGTCAAAAACTAGGTCACGGGGTCACTTAGTGTGTTTTAAACCTCACCATGTTGTCCGCTCTCTAATTCAAGTAGTTTTTATCCAATCTTCACCAAACTTGGTCAGAAGTTGTATCTTGAAAATGTCTAGGTCAAGGTTGAATATGGGTCATGCTGGGTCAAAAACAAGGTCATGGGGTCACTTAGTGCGTTTTAAACATCACAGTATTGTCTGCTCTCTAATTCACGTAGTTGTCATCCAATCTTTAACAAACTTGGTCAGAAGTTGTGTCTAGATGATGTCTAGGTCAAATTGGAATATGGGTCATGCCGGGTCAAAAACTAGGTCACGGTGTATCATAGTGCGTTTTAAACCTCACCATGCTGTCTGCTCTCTAATTGAAGTAGTTTATATCCAATCCTCACCAAACTTGGTCACAAGTTTTATCTAAATGGTCTCTAGGACAAGTTTGAACATTGGCCATTCCGGGTCTAAAACTAGGTCACAGGTCACTTTTTAACATTCAGCATGGTGTCCGCTCTCTAATTCAAGTAGTTTACATCTGATCTTCACCAAACTTGGTCATAAGTTTTATGGAGATGATCTTAAGGGAAAGTTAGAACATGGGCTTTTCTGGGTCAAAAACTAGGTCAAGAGGTCACTAAGTGCGTTTTAAAAATTGAGCATGGTGTCCGGTGTTTTTTGTGAAGACGACATGCACAATATTATGTTTCAATGCGGTATGTGGGGATATTCGTCACGTCTGTGACACAGCTCTAGTATGCTTATTTCACTAAGTTTAATTACTATTTTGAACTCACATCTATTGTTTCTTATTAAATGCCATACAGTTGTATTGTCACACATTTAAAGTTGTTAAGTCTCAGGTATAAGTCATAAACTGTCACATTTAAAGGTGTGCAGACTCACACTTAAATATGTAGATTGTAACATTTATAGTTGTGTTGTCTCACATTTTATGTTGCTGAGTATCACATTTAATTTATGTAGTCTCACAGTTAAAGTTATATAGTCACACAATTACAGTCTCACATTCTTAATTGCTCAAGTAATGCCTGTTTTTGATTTACAAAAAATAAATATTACACCTTGGTACAAACCCAAAAATTCCAATTTCAAGTTGGTTCGCGTAAAACATTGATACTACGTTATTCTGAGTTCTAATTGGTGAAAAATGAATTGCAATATTCTAAATATCAATTATAGGCACAATGTTTGGCATTTAAAAAACAGGTCTGTAAAGTAAGGTGTTGCAAGGCTTATATATGTGTCACTAAACAATCTGGTTTAAGTTTTCTTTCCATTTCCTTTTCAGTGAGCTTTACTAGCAAACATGACAAACGTCATTGAAGTGAAAGTCGATGACAAATCGACTTCTTGCACAAATACTACAACTCCCTTAAGAAATTCAGCACGAAGACATCTTGCGTCAGACTACCAAGCCTCCTATCAATATCTCCTCCCATATTGGGTACATCAATACTTCCAAAAGCAGAGCCTCGGTGAGTTCGACTTCCGTCTCAGCATCGATGTCGCTTAGCAACAATTGGATGATGGGCGTCGACAAATAAGCCGGATAAGTCGCTCTAACTGAAACAATTTGATCCAACAGGTAGAGCAGGCGTTGGGTGACACGTCCGTTAATGTGACTGCCCTCGATATGTTGTTCTCGAATAATGTGAACCTTAGGCCTGGAGAGCAGTATGCATTTGACGCCATTCAACAACAGTTATTGTCGGCAGTTTTCAGGTTTGGGGTGGCAACTTCGGCGTCGGGACTCACTCCATCTCTGTCTATGGCCCAGTCGCAGCAGCAGCAGCAGCAACAAGAATAATAAGTAGTATCTTAGCGGTGTTCTGGGATATGGGACTTCATGTATGTGCTTAAATTGTCATCCCAGATTAGCCTGTGCAGACTGCACCTACATTAAGTCCTATTAAATTGTCATCCCAGATTAGCCTGTGCAGACTGCACATACATTAAGTCCTTTTAAATTGTAATTCCAGATTAGCCTGTGCACACTGAACATATATTAAGTCCTATTAAAGTGTCATCTCAGATTAGCCTGTGCAGACTGCACATACATTAAGTCCTATTAAAGTGTCATCCCAGATTAGCCTGTGCAGACTGCACATACATTAAGTCCTATTAAAGTGTCATCCAAGATTAGCGTGTGCAGACTGCACATACATTAAGTCATATTAAATTGTCATCCCAGATTAGCGTGTGCAGACTGCACATATATTAAGTCCTATTAAAGTGTCATCCAAGATTAGCGTGTGCAGACTGCACCTACATTAAGTCCTATTAAATTGTCATCCAAGATTAGCGTGTGCAGACTGCACATACATTAAGTCCTATTAAATTGTCATCCAAGATTAGCGTGTGCAGACTGCACATACATTAAGTCATATTAAATTGTCATTCCAGATTAGCCTGTGCAGACTGCACATACATTAAGTCCTATTAAAGTGTCATCCCAGATTAGCCTGTGCAGACTGCACATACATTAAGTCATATTAAAGTGTCATCCCAGATTAGCCTGTGCAGACTGCACATACATTAAGTCCTATTAAAGTGTGATCCCAGATTAGCCTGTGCAGACTGCACATACATTAAGCCCTATTAAAGTGTCATCCCAGATTAGCCTGTGCAGACTGCTCATACATCAAGTCCTATTAAAGTGTCATCTCAGATTAGCCTGTGCAGACTGCACATACATTAAGTCCTATTAAAGTGTCATCCCAGATTAGCCTGTGCAGACTGCACATACATTAAGTCCTATTAAAGTGTCATCCAAGATTAGCGTGTGCAGACTGCACATACATTAAGTCATATTAAATTGTCATCCCAGATTAGCGTGTGCAGACTGCACATATATTAAGTCCTATTAAAGTGTCATCCAAGATTAGCGTGTGCAGACTGCACCTACATTAAGTCCTATTAAATTGTCATCCAAGATTAGCGTGTGCAGACTGCACATACATTAAGTCCTATTAAATTGTCATCCAAGATTAGCGTGTGCAGACTGCACATACATTAAGTCATATTAAAGTGTGATCCCAGATTAGCCTGTGCAGACTGCACCTACATTAAGTCCTATTAGAATGTCATCTCAGATTAGCCTGTGCAGACTGCACATACATTAAGCCCTATTAAAGTGTCATCCCAGATTAGCCTGTGCAGACTGCACATACATTAAGTCCTATTAAATTGTCATCCAAGATTAGCCTGTGCAGACTGCACATACATTAAGTCCTATTAAAGTGTCATCCCAGATTAGCCTGTGCAGACTGCACATACATTAAGTCCTATTAAAGTGTCATCCCAGATAAGCCTGTGCAGACTGCACCTACATTAAGTCCTATTAAAGTGTCATCCAAGATTAGCCTGTGCAGACTGCACATACATTAACTCCTATTAAATTGTCATTCCAGATTAGCCTGTGCAGACTGCACATACATTAAGTCCTATTAAAGTGTCATCCCAGATTAGCCTGTGCAGACTGCACATACATTAAGTCATATTAAAGTGTCATCCCAGATTAGCCTGTGCAGACTGCACATACATTAAGTCCTATTAAAGTGTGATCCCAGATTAGCCTGTGCAGACTGCACATACATTAAGCCCTATTAAAGTGTCATCCCAGATTAGCCTGTGCAGACTGCTCATACATCAAGTCCTATTAAAGTGTCATCTCAGATTAGCCTGTGCAGACTGCACATACATTAAGTCCTATTAAAGTGTCATCCCAGATTAGCCTGTGCAGACTGCACATACATTAAGTCCTATTAAAGTGTCATCCAAGATTAGCGTGTGCAGACTGCGCATACATTAAGTCATATTAAATTGTCATCCCAGATTAGCGTGTGCAGACTGCACATATATTAAGTCCTATTAAAGTGTCATCCAAGATTAGCGTGTGCAGACTGCACCTACATTAAGTCCTATTAAATTGTCATCCAAGATTAGCGTGTGCAGACTGCACATACATTAAGTCCTATTAAATTGTCATCCAAGATTAGCGTGTGCAGACTGCACATACATTAAGTCATATTAAAGTGTGATCCCAGATTAGCCTGTGCAGACTGCACCTACATTAAGTCCTATTAAATTGTCATCCAAGATTAGCGTGTGCAAACTGCACATATATTAAGTCCTATTAAATTGTCATCCCAGATAAGCCTGTGCAGACTGCACATACATTAAGTCCTATTAAATTGTCATCCCAGATTAGCCTGTGCAGACTGCACATACATTAAGTCCTATTAAATTGTCATCCAAGATTAGCGTGTGCAGACTGCACATATATTAAGTCCTATTATATTGTCATCCAAGATTAGCGTGTGCAGACTGCACATATATTAAGTCCTATTAAATTGTCATCCAAGATTAGCGTGTGCAGACTGCACATACATTAAGTCCTATTAAATTGTCATCCAAGATTAGCGTGTGCAGACTGCACATATATTAAGTCCTATTAAAGTGTCATCCAAGATTAGCCTGTGCAGACTGCACCTACATTAAGTCATATTAAATTGTCATCCAAGATTAGCCTGTGCAGTCTGCACATACATTAAGTCATATTAAAGTGTGATCCCAGATTAGCCTGTGCAGACTGCACATACATTAAGCCCTATTAAAGTGTCATCCCAGATTAGCCTGTGCAGACTGCTCATACATCAAGTCCTATTAAAGTGTCATCTCAGATTAGCCTGTGTAGAATGCACATACTTTAAGTCCTATTAAAGTGTCATCCCAGATTAGCCTGTGCAGACTGCATATACATTTAGTCCTATTAAAGTGTCATTCCAGATTAGCCTGTGCAGACTGCACATACATTAAGTCCTATTTAAGTGTCATCCCAGATTAGCCTGTGCAGACTGCACATACACTAAGTCCTATTAAAGTGTCATCCCAGATTAGCCTGTGCAGATTGCACATACATTAAGTCCTATTAAAGTGTCATCCCAGATTAGCCTGTGCAGACTGCACATACATTAAGCCCTATTAAAGTGTCATCCCAGATTAGCCTGTGCAGACTGCACATACATTTAGTCCTATTAAAGTGTCATCCCAGATTAGCCTGTGCAGACTGCACCTATATTTAGTCCTATTAAATTTTCATCCCAGATTAGCCTGTGCAGACTGCACATACATTAAGTCCTTTAAATTGTAATTCCAGATTAGCCTGTGCACACTGAACATACATTAACTCCTATTAAATTGTCATTCCAGATTAGCCTGTGCAGACTGCACATACATTAAATCCTATTAAAGTGTCATTCCAGATTAGCATGTGCAGACTGCACATACATTAAGTCCTATTAAAGTGTCATCCCAGATTAGCCTGTGCAGACTGCACATACATTAAGTCCTATTAAAGTGTCATCCCAGATTAGCCTGTGCAGACTGCACATACATTAAGCCCTATTTTTCCAGAATGAGGCTCATATAGTTTACTTAACATCAGTCCTTTTATGTGCCTGATTAAGAAAAAGGTCCAAGCATCAAATGGTAAGTAGGTGTTTTTAATATTAATCAACTTAATAAATAAATAGCAAATAGCAATTGATCAGGTTTAATCATGAAAGGTCAAGGCATAGTTTTGTCTACGTTTCGGCCGAAATTCAGCCCTTGAACGAAGCATTTATCCTTGCATATAAAATCCGCTGTAATAGACTTGTTAAATTTTATTTATGCCCCCCTTCGAAGAAGAGGGGGTATATTGCTTTGCTCATGTCGGTCTGTCGGTCGGTCTGTCGGACGGTCTGTCGGTCCGTCCACCAGGTGGTTGTCAGACAATAACTCAAGAACGCTTGGGCCTAGGATCATGAAACTTCATAGGTACATTGATCATGACTCGCAAATGACCCCTATTGATTTTGAGGTCACTAGGTCAAAGGTCAAGGTCACGGTGACCCGAAATAGTAAAATGGTTTCCGGATGATAACTCAAGAATGCATACGCCTAGGATCATGAAACTTCATAGGTAGATTGATCATAACTCGCAGATGACCCCTATTGATTTTGAGGTCACTAGGTCAAAGGTCAAAGTCACAGTGACCCGAAATAGTAAAATGGTTTTCGGATGATAACTCGAGAACGCATATGCCTAGGATCATGAAACTTCATAGGTAGATTGATCATGACTTGCAGATGACCCCTATTGATTTTGAGGTCACAAGGTCAAAGGTCAAGGTCACGGTGACCCGAAATAGTAAAATGATTTTCTTATGATAACTCAAGAACGCTTTTGCCTAGGATCATGACACTTCATAGGTACATTGATCGTGATTCGCAGATGACCCCTATTGATTTTCAGGTCACTAGGTCAAAGGTCAAGGTCACAGTGACAAAAATCGTATTCACACAATGGCTGCCACTACAACGGACAGCCCATATAGGGGGCATGCATGTTTTACAAACAGCCCTTGTTTAATTTTAGCAAAACATTTATTTAAATGACTTCATCACATTATACAATTATTCCCTTCAATATTTATTTAAGTTCCTGAATTTTGTTTTAAGAGCCGGTTCCTACAGGATCCCATGCAGTCATAGATCGGTACCCAGCTGAACAACAATTTGTCTGGTAAGCTGGGCCCGGATAGGTGCAGCCAGTCTAAAGCTGGGGCTCCAAACTTTCCTGCCAAGTGGGTTAATATTACCTCTTCTACAAGGTACATTGGTCCTGTAATTTACCTTGTATAATGTGCAGTGTGTAACTACTCAAAATTTTATTTCAATAGTGTGTGCTTGTTATACATCGGTAATACTCTATTCTTGCTGGTAACTTAAACTTAATTCATTACGTAATTGTAAATATTCAAAATCGCTGCCATTTTGTATTGTCTTGAAACTTGAAAGGGTGCAGGGGGGAGGTCGTAGAGGTTGTAGAATTCTCTCCGTCCTTCCATTCTTCCTTATGTCCGTCCAACCCTTTTGGAGTTACACGTAACTTAATGCAGATTGGTTTGATATGGATGAAAAATGATTTATCAAGTGTACAGTATATATTAGGCTGTGTGTGTGTTTGAAGTGTTTATTGTATACCTCATTTGTATCAATAGCCTTCCAACATAATGTATTTCTTATATTATTTAATCAAACAACATTGATTGACCTCCAATATAACTGATGCTATTTCAGAATGAATTAATTATTTGGTTTACATGGACATATGTCAGTGATGCGCAAAGAGCTGGTTTTCTGTTCACAGAGAAATATCCTAACAACTCCAACTCAGCCACTACATCTCAATAGGTAAGTCCCCTAACCATTGCAAAACGTACACTGTGGCACCAGATCACTGGGATATAAGTCGTCCGTTTACATTCTGCACAGTATGCAACCACAGCAGATTTGCTTATTTTTCTTCACAGGTACCCAATAGAACAAGAAATTAATTAATGGTTTGATATGCACAGTTCTGTGGTCTGAGCAGAATTCTACCTTGGGACCTTTCGATTCCTAGACCAGCATCCCACAACTTGACTAAGGTCCCACATTAATACACTATTACGCAAAGACATGATATCTGAGCTATTTTCATGTATTTTGAAGTATTGCCAATGTAAAGTGATGAAATATTAGGATATTTATTACACTCGGGGATTAAGAGAAAGTCCCTTTCCCCCATTGCTATGTACCTGGTGCACATATTTGTTTCTCTATAACCACCTGTGAAATAAAGTTTAATAATATACTTAAATTAACTCAACACATATTCTCTGTTGATTTGAAATGATTGCATTGAATGTCTATATTACTTTCAGAAGCTTTCCATCTCTGAAACGTTGTTGCCACAAAATTGGCTCTGTTCAAATCTGTTTATGTTGGCTTAGCAATATGGAAGGCAATGGTTGACAAAGACAATTTCTATAATGCAAATAATGCTTGACATATTTGCACAATTATCTGTCAATTTGACACACAATCTACTTTTTCCAGACAACCCGAATATCAAGGCGTTAAGTTTCTTCTGGATGCAGTTACACTCACAGCTTTCAAGCCAGCAGCTGTTGATTTATTGAGATTTTCTCTTCTCTATGTTACCTGACCTGCTGCCTGTGAACATCCTGCGCATAGAACCTTTGTGAGTTTGTGAGACGTGTGTAGGCTTTTTGTAAATACCTACTTTCAGAGACAGTTTAAGGGAACACTGGTCCGTCTAAACGTTTGTCCGCCTGTCAGGTTGTGTGGCATATATAACCTCAAAACATATTTCTTAATTTGTTATGCAACTCGCCAAACATGTTAATCAGCATGTGAGCGTGTACTGTTGTGTATTTTATATCAGCTACCTTTTGCATTAGTGGAATTGGAGATAAAAAACTTTTTTTCATAACATGTTCATATTATTTTGCCGTAAATATTTAATAATTAAGGAATATATCTCGGACCACCTATCTATAAATTCAAATCAAAGAAGCTTAAGACCCTATGTCAGTTTTGTTCTTTTTCACGGCTTTCCTAAGTAACAAAATCAGAATAATGAACTGAAATTTACATTAACATACCGTCCTTTATTTCAGATCTCATTCGATGTAATTAAACCGGCCAATCAAAAAGACAGCCTGTTACAGCACTTGTCATTAGATTGACGCCATGCATGCCTTTGAAGATCATTTATACATACAATTTAAGCATGATAGTCAATAAGTGCCTGCGTTGGCTTCTTAAACGACTCGCAGTCCTGAGCATTTACGATGGAATTCTTCATCTTGAAATATTGGGAAGGCAGGAAAACGCCTGTCACTGTTAAGACAAAAATGAGGGAATGACAAAGAACAATAAGACCAGCCAAGTCCTGTGACCAGCCAAGTCCTGTGATCAGTCAAGTCCTGTGATCAGCCAAGTCCTGTGACCAGCCAAGTCCTGTGACCAGCCAAGTCCTGTGACCAGCCAAGTCCTGTGACCAGTCAAGTCCTGTGATCAGCCAAGTCATGTGATAAGCCAAGTTTTAGGATCAGCTTTGTTCTGTGGCCAGCCAATTCATGCGACACGCCAAGTGTTTTTACCAGCCATGTCCTATGACCAGCAGCTTTGTCTCGTGTGTACAGTCTGATTGTATGGGAAGAAAAATCTACATTTCATATTGTATGGGTATAATGATACTGACAGTATCTTGATGATTAAGTATTTTGTTATATATTGGTGAAACTTAGTAATAGCAGTAATGTAAAGTATTATTTCAAGAGCAAACTAATGCAAGTACTACTATTTTGTCTGTATTCAGAAACTGACTCTATATAGCTTTATCCTGATTATCGTAAACAGACAGACAAAATGATTGTACAATTGTTTTTTTTAAACATTGATTTTAAGCCTTCACAAAGTTGTTTAAATAATGCTGATACCTTGGACAATATTTAACTAATTTATTGTATAAACATGCTTATTTTTAGTTTTTACCTATAAAATAGCAATATGTGCTAGGTAAAATAATTGATCAGAACGGTTCATAATTGTGATGCTTCTATTTTGATATGTCTGTCATTCTGTTCGTGTACATTTATCATCAGTTTGCTCTTTTTAGGCAGTATTTTATCAAGAATTTCATGTAGTGATGTAATAGTAAAATATCAAATAATAATTTGATTTATTCAAACTATATTAACCTTCTGTTAATTATCAATTTATTTATTGACAACAGATACTTTGTTTAATATAAACAATAGTTAAGCGCGTTATAAAAATTGTGTGAATGTACATGCATAATATTGCTATAATTAATGCACACATTAATGGAAAAACCATTTAAATAAAGTAAAATTTAGAAGTGCATCTTAATTGTATTGGATTTTGTTTATTTATTAAAAAAGTATGCTTTCATTGTTGAAAATATGATAGTAATTCCTCCACAAGTAATTTTGTTTCGAAGTGAGTATTTTCGTGAATAATGATCCTAGATATGGTTGTAGATTGTTCTTGTTGTATCATATTCTGACAGGCTCATCATTTATGTTGACATTTGCATTCTAGCATTAGAAGTTCATTATGCTTTAAATATTTGTATGTACACATTTGCGACCAGCTTTTCTAATGTAATAAGCGAATAATGTAACACAGACTTATGTGTCACTGTATACATGTATATGTTTATTTTGTCATTTGTAAATAGATCAACTGCAAAGCTAATGTTTTTGTTTGTACATTATTCATAGAATGTTGCCATTTCAAACAGATACATTCACTGTTTGAATTCATTTGTACAAAATTGTTTCATATTAAACATCATTTACATATCAGGCAATAGAGAAAAAGAATTGCTTTGGATGAATGAGCACATTAACCTGTATAGTAAATTAAGACATGCAGAATATCAGATCATTAACATAATAATATACTTTAAGCATTAGAAACACCTTGTTTTATGTCAAGCTTTTCAGTGAATATAATTAAGCAACTATTATCTGGAAATTTGGAAAACAGTGAAGAACGATTCAAGGGAGAGCAACTGTGATATACTAAATAAAAGTCGTCTCCCTTGTTAGAGTATAATTGTACCTCTCAACGTAACAAGAACATTGAATCTTTTTTTATATTATTCCACACTATAAACTATATAGTATATTCATTCAATAATCACTAAAGAAATATGGTTTGCATAATTGTTTATTTCTATGCGTTATACCAAATTCACCAGTATGGCATCAATTTAAGTTCATCATATTTTTATTGCCAAAATTGGCCATACAGTGCTAAAAATTTGGTATTCTGACTATTATTAGTGCATGTTCTCATACAATATCACATTGTATATTATAACACCGAAGCAATTCTGACTATTATTAGTGCATGTTCTCATACAATATCACATTGTATATTTTAACACTGAAGCAATATGTGTTAATATATTAATTTTTTTTTATTGACTTGTTGTTGCTTGTTAAGGTGTCTAATTTTGAATTATAGCTGTAAATTGATTGTGACTATTTTCCAGTTTTGAATGATTGCTTTTAGTTGATTGTTTACAAGTTTTGTAAAAGCTGTTTTCATGTTGACTGCTCCACATTAAATGTCGTTGACGCACATTCACTGCGGCCAGGTTCCGTAAAACTCCCATCTCATCTGATGTCTTATGACTGGATTCCATACATAGTGGTTGTTTATACTCAGCTTGCTTTGCATTAAACATGTCTGCTTTGTTGTTGAACAATTATACACAGCTTTTTATTAGACAAAATTGTGTAATATTTCAAATTTTTGATATCAATTTTTTATTTCGAACAAAAATATATTTTGTTTATTTGTATGTATATTTAGCTAGAATAAAATTGTTTCTATAATATATAAACAACATATTTATAAGCAATAAACTATATTGGTAAAAGTAGATTTAAGGTTCAAAATCATGTCTTAATTTGTTTGATTATCCCAAATTAACATTTTGCAAAAGCAAAACTTGTTGAATAAAGAAAACTTAATGCAACGTACCACCAGGTCTTTTAACCATTGATTGTGTATCACTAACGATCAGGACTTTATCAGGGATTAATAATTGCCTTTGCATGGCTATAATGTTTGTGTTATTGAATTGAATAATTTCTGTAGTTTGGTGCACATTAATTGTTGTTTTTTTAAAGACATACCACATGTCATTTAATATAGTATCATTGTAGTTTTGGTATGTTTAGGGATATAATCATGTTAATGTATGTGATTTGCTGATCCATTTCTTGTTGTTTCACTCCATTTAATGTATATAGCCATGCATAGAGCAGGAATCTTGTTGTACTGTGAAACAAATGTTGTTATAGTAAATAAAAAATGTATGTTAATTGTTTCCTCACTTCTATATAAATTTCCCTTTTGGCGATGGCATATTGTGATTTGGTCTGTCTCTCCGTTTTTTCGTTTGTCCCCCGTCATACATTGGTCAGACTCGGATACCTTTCAGAACCTTAATAACTATTCTGACAGATCTTCACTTGGGGATTGTTCTTCATGCAGATATTATGTATGTCGCTCAAAAGACTTGTTATGTTGTTCCCGTGATTAATAAGGTAGTGGGAACGAGATAACTTTGTAATGAGAATGAAAAAGCTTACCCGTGAGAATGAGAAAGTAAGTCAATTGAATGACGTACTTAATCATAGGAACAAGTCACTAATTCATGGGAATGACAAACTTAAAAACGTACACGTTAATCTGTGCACACGTACATTTCACGCCATGATTGGTATTTTCAGTAGAAGAAGCCCACTCCAATTGAGAGTAGGTTAAGTGTGTCAGGCAGAACGTTTTATAAAATATGTGATTAATTTTTTTTTATGTACTTGATTCAATGTGGAACTTAGGATTATTTAAGACAAATGTTGACCACTATCTGAAAATGTATTGCGAACAACATTCTCAGGCTAAATGAATGGGAGAAACATGTGTTCGTTCTGAAAATTTGTTTTCGTTCTTAAAGCTAACATCTAGTACACATTTATATGAATTTTTATTTTTCTTATCAAACATTTTTACATGTCATATCTTCCAAGTCAGGGGATTATAGTGATTTGGTCTTGTCTGTCATTCTGTTGAAATGTAAAGTATAATTGCTGAAGTGATGAAATGGCACACATATATATTCAACAGAATACAAACTTATATCAAACATGTATTAATTATGTTGTTTTAATAAGTTAAATTATATTTTAGTCCAAGGTCGTTAAATGGTTAAACAATATGAATCACTGTATTTACGTTGGTCAAAAAGAGATGTACATTATACACCATAAGAATTTCTTAATCTCTAAACAATCGAAAACAATGTTTTGTGAAAAGAATGCTGACCATTTGATAGCAAAATATTGGAAAATTGCGTGACCAGTAACTGTAAGTATATGGCTACAAAGTACAAACCGGCATAAATGTTTCGTAACAGGCTAGAGCGAACGTAGTCGCATCTGTTTTAAAATAATTTGTTAGAAAAAGTTAGTGAGGCGTGATCGACGACATGAAGACCTTCTGACCACGACTACAAACGTACTCTTAAATGCGTATTCACATGTGAACAATATTACTGTTGTTGTTGCACTACTTCTTATCTAACAAGCAACCAAAATATTATTACAAAATTACTCTAAAGAATACTAAAATGCATGCATTTGTATATTACCATACGTTGTTTTTTTCACTTGAAATACGCATAATTGTCGCATGAAATGTGTGATATCATTGTCAAACCACACATTAGTGTCCTCACATGCCATATTATGAGTATATTTCTTCACTATCAAAATTTAAATCGTATGTTAGTATTTGATTTAAATGCAGTTTTCTTTGACACATTTAAACCACACTTAGTTTAAACATATTTATTTTAGCTCGATTGCATAGAAAGCCTTAGGCTTATTTGAAACGCTCTCGAGTCCGTTTCCTGGGACTAGAACCAGTACTTGGTGTCTATGGGGGAAATCTAAAGAACGCTCCCACAGTGGGGATCGAACCCATGACCTCCCGATCGCTAGGCGGACACCATGTCCACTACACCACAGCGACCTTAAACCACACTTGCATAGCCGCGTCATGCAAAAATGGGTCTTATGCGTTTCGTTCAGGGTATCGTAAACCCAACATGTGCGTTTTTCGCAGTCTGGTCAAAGGCGATGCTATTGGCTATAAATTCACTCAATGGCTATATATAGGATTGGCGCATACGAAATAAAGATCCATTTTTGCATGACGAGGGTCATTAAAAATCTCATTGCGAATTGTAAATGGCACATTTTAGCACAATGATTTTCGATACAAAATTGAATTCAAAATAGCTGACTTGTAAATAATGGCGGACTATCCAGGCGTTCAGGAACAATTTCCACACGTGCTGACCGAGTACGGCAAATATTGTGGTTGGATAATTAAACGATTTTCCTCTTATCGTGACACTTTACTATTTCGGTAATGTATGTTTTCTCATCTTGAAAGCAAAACTGTGTTTATCGATAGTCAATTATATATTCACCGGACGATTAAGTGAACGAGTACCGACACTGAAATTATGGGAGATAGATGTTAACGCGTAACTGGGCCACAATTTGTGTCGTTTGAACATACAGTAGTCCGTAATTCCTTACACTGAACAGTGCTACATCCTTTGCACTGAGCACAGACATAGTAATGTAGCCAAAGTTCAGAGGTTTTATCTCGAATCAGCCTATGAAATATTCGAAAATATATATGCATGTCTGCTGGCGTTATGTAAAAGTCATTTAATGTGAAAAGCTGGGTAAACAGCTTTGCCGAAAAAGCGCATTAGTGCTCTATACCTATGTTTAGGTCAGAGTTGTTGACACCGTGTGAACTGATATGGTACGAGTAATGCATAAACAACAAAGTACGGGTCAAAAGGGCTGTCTTTATGACTACCTAATTCGTGAGTAAAAAGTATTGCTCGCATATTTATTTTCATCAATTATCTTATTGTATGTTTTGAATTTGTATATTGTGTCAAAAATTAAAAGTTGTGTGCAGGGAATTTTCATCATGAAATCATATTCTTAGTGAGATAGGTATTCGATATTCCCAAAGATTATTAGTCATAAAGATGTTTTGATAGAACTAGTTAAATTAACCTTAAATTTACCTACGATTTATACGAACACGTATATGTTTGTAGGAGCCAGGCTGTGTATTAGTGCCTTCTCAATAGTTCCCCCACCACTTGGAAGAGCATTTATTTGGTTGAAGCACATAGATCATTTACATTACATTCATACATGCTATGCATCATTTATTGTTATAATTGTTATAATGTATTGTGGATTAGACTTAAATAAACTGATAAACTGTTAAACAGTTTACATGAAAACACAATCGAAGTTTGCATGATGTTTAGGTAAAGCGATACGAGTTATTTGTTGATAGAACACCAACGGTAAATTGAACGCGAAGTGGCCCTGAATTGATTATAGTTGTTTTTCTTTATACTTGAAGCAATGTTAGTAGAACACGAATCGTTGAAATGATTCAACGTGTACATTTGACTGCTTGCACGGACCACACATTTGTATTCACTTGTGCCGCGTTCTGTGAAACGGGGCTTAGGCATGTCCGAACGGCCTAATAATTAGGGACGGCACGTTTCGCTTTAATGGAATATTTAGTTTGAGGAAAGTCTCCTTTAAAGAAGAATCCAACTTAGGCGGAAAGTGTCGTTTCTGTTTACCCTATGCGGACTGCTTACGCTAATCTAGGACGACACTTTACGTCACGCATAAAACCTTATGTTTACCATAAGCGAACTTCTTACGCTTATCTGGGACGACACTTTACGTGAATGTATAAAACCTTCTGTTTACCATATGCGAACTGCTTAGGCTAATCTGGGACGACACTTAACGTACACGTGTAAACCCTTCTGTTTACCATATGCGAACTGTTAACGCTAATCTAGGACAACACTTTACGTACGCGTATTAAACCTTATGTTTATCATATGCGAACTGCTTACGCTTATCTGATATGACACTTTAAGTACATGTGTAAAACCTTCTGTTTACCCTATACGGACTGCTTAAGCTAATCTGGGACGACACTTTACGTACATGTATAAAATCTTCTGTTTACCCTTTGCGGGCTCTTTACGTACATGTATAAAAACTTTTGTTAAACCTATGCGAACTGCTAACGCATATCTGGTACGACACTTTACGTACATGTGTAACACCTTCTGTTTACCCAATGCGGACTGCTAACGCTAATCTGGTACGACACTTTACGAACATGTATACAACTTTCTGTTTACCCTTTGAGGACTGCCAACGCTAATCTGGGACGACACTTAACGTACATGTATAAAACCTTTTGTTTACCAAATTCGGACTGCTAACGCTAATCTGGGACGACTCTTTACGTACATGTATACAATCCAGTTTTCCTCGAACGAGGCTCAATCGGATCCTAAACGTCTACACCGCCATTGATACGGGAAGCGACACTGCAAATAAAAACGATCACAACGTATTGGTCAACAGCTAAATTCCGCGCAAATACAATCAGTTGGAAATGACAAATGAATCCCTGTGCAATCCATTTGGAGAATAGACATCGGATCCCCGGGAATATCGCTGAAGTCCCTGTTCCGTTTAGACCCTGACAAATACCGCTACGTCCTGATAGTCAACACCTCCGTCGCACTCTAGGCTAATGTTTCAGGCTTTAATTTTAAAACTGAAAACATCTCTGATAAGATTATGGATTGTCAAAATTATGTATACGCCACGTAAAAATCATATCATTTATAGCGTATTTTATGTAATAATTTACCCCGCTGTTTTGTGGCAATAGCGCACAAGTTATGCTGTTGCTGCATTGTTTTTATTGAGCTCTGTGAAAACTGTGATTCATGAATGTTCATAAAATGCCATCCCATTTAAGCGTGGCTAATCAGGGACGACACTTTCCGTCTAAACTGGATTATCGCTAAGAAGAGACTTCATTTAAACGAAAATTACAATAAAAGCGGAAAGTGTCTTCTCTCATAAGCGTGTGCGGACTGCACATGCTAATATTGGACGACAATGTATGCACATACATTAAGCCCCATTTTCAAAGAGCGCGGCTGCTTGTTGTTCGTTATGAGCGTTAGCTCACACTAATGTAGAGACGCAGTTTTGCAAGCCAGTTTGATTTTAACTACGCTGAGAACGATAACTGCAAGTCAGTCTGTTGTTTGCTAAGCTATGAACGATAACCTCTGCCTGTCTTCACTACCAGCAGTAAAATTATGCAGACGACGAATGCTAGAAGCGTCTGCTCTACTTCTGCAATGTGTATTTAATCAATAGTGTTTAATAGCTTGTAAGACGACATTGGCCAGTCTAGTGTTTATCATTGAAATATGTACATATTGGCTGCGTTCAGGGAAAACCGGGCATAATGCATGTCAAGATAATAATATTAGCCTGTGCACACTGATTAGCCTGTGCAATGCGCACAAGCTAATCAAGGACGACTCTTTCTGATTTTCTGGTGTTTTTCGTTCAAAGACAGTCTCTGGTACTGGAATGAAAATTAATGCATATGCATTGAGTCCTGTTTTCCCAAAATGATGCTTAAATTACCTTTTTATTAATGATTAGAAAAAAAAACACATCTCGACCTGTGCTTTAAGACACACTCTTTATAAATGTGATTGGGTTGTGTTCATTTCAAACTTGCGATATAAAAAGCTATAACACTATGTTGAAAACTGAGTTGCGTCTTAGATTATACAATAGCGAACAACTTCAGTGCCTTCATCGCTTTGATTTTAAATAATGTACTCGGCTTCTCTGCTGGCGTTATTGCGACGAAAGGAAACTGTTTGTCTATCACTCGGAATGCGAATCTTAGCCGGCCGATACATCCCCGCTTCTTGTGGTGTTCCGAAAAGAATAGTGAAGCGCTGGATTATTCAAATATCTGTCAATGACAAATGTCTTATCAAAATTAACAGGTAACTATCCAGTTGTGATATAACTAAAACGTTTATCTTGTTTATTAATATCCATGACATTTATTGATAGCGCAAGCATATCAGAACTTGTCTTTGAGGCAATTTTTTTTTCGGAAATGTAAATATGCTTAAGATGGAAAACATTATTACTAGTACGCTAGACAATGAATTTGATACTTTACAATGTTTCATAATATATTACATATTTACGATTTGTTTACAATCGTTAAACGTAATGAAAAGACTTGTTTGATTCATTACTAAAAAGTTAAAGCTCCTTTAAAATGTTATGTGTCCGTTATTTAAACGATTTGAAGAGTTATGTACATGACTTGTAACTGAATTTGTTATTCGTCAGTGTTTGTTATAATTTAAATCTGATGATTTTAAATATTAGCATTTTCCCATGTTTCAATCTCATAAACTCAAACGGTAATGTTAATCCGAATGTTAAATCATAATTGTTACTTTGCGATTCAATGTGTTAATGTTGCTTTAAGTAATATTAATGAGCCGTTCACAAATGTTCTAAAGCTTAAAACTCAGTGCAACATTTCTGGTAGATGAGAGAATGTAAATCGTCCAGCTGCTGTAGAATTGCATGCCATAACGCTCACCTGCATTATATAATATTGCATACTATATGTTATTATTTAAAGTTTCTTGATAGTCATATTTGTTCATCTAGATTCCCTGTATCGGTCATATATCTTGTGAATGCAGAATGCCGGATTGCTTATTAATTTTGAAACCTGAAATGGAATATATCAAAGTAATAAAGTAATAAAATATGTTGTATGGCTTTAAATCTATGAGACGTAGGTTCTCAATATAATGCAACATCCATTAGATATATATGAGAAATGAAACTCCAGTATCATAATGAGTATATAGTTGTGCGATATTCATTTATTTAATGCAAATGACATATTCATATGATCCTCACTATTGCAAAAAGGGGATTACAGGCTAATCAGGGACGACACTCTCCTTTAATATGGAATTGTTCGATATAAAGGAAGTCTCTTCTAAATCAAAATCAAGACTCAGTGGTAAGTTCCGTCCTACTGTGTGGGCGGCTAATATGGACATCACTTTACACACGTGCATTAAGCCCCGTTATTACAAACGGGTTGCTTATTTACAAGTAGAGGAAATGCATACAATACATTAAACATAAACGAATGAATACAGCGGATGTGACTGCTTTTGAAAAATCACTGCATACATTTGTGGTTTAAAACGATTGAGGAATTCACCCCATACTTTGCCCAGAATTATCACAAAACGCAAACGCGTAAACAAAAATCAACCTGATTGTATATTAATTAGTTTTATTCCGCATGAAATGTTATAAGTTCGGTCTGGAAATGTCTCAGTAGATTAAATTGGAACTTAAAATATGCTATGCCCATGAAGTGTAGATATGCAAAACACACACATGTTTACTGATATAGCTGGAAAGTGAGCGTCATTTTAAAAAAATAAACAAACGAAATAAAGGGTATAAACGGCGGAAAAAAACATGTCTCGGCATGGACGTCGCCATTTTGATATAACGTGATATAACGCATCCGCTTCACATTTCATGACAGTCAAGTAAATTGAAAACGACAATCATACATTAACTGTGCAATGATTCATTTATATTAAATGTATGTATTAATTATATTCATGTCCTTTAAAATAAATAAAAAAACATCAAAAGCGTCGATTAAAGTTTAAAATAATATGTGCTTTCGTTGAAGATTTTCCTGATTAATTAATCATTAAACGTCTGCACAAATAGAGTTGTGAAGTAATTAAAAAAAATTCGTTTAATATATGAACACAATGTGATTGATACGTTTTGCAATGTAAGTCGCTTATTTATTGTATAATAAAAAGGCTGCCTTCGGATACAGAATACTCGTTAGTCCACGGCGTCGACTCTTTGTTCACTTCCGACTGGATGCAGACGATTCGGGTCACCAAAACATACGATAAAGTATTGTAGTGCTACATCACCAAAAATAGCAGTCTTATAAATACAGCTAAAAGGGCTTTATAACTTAGCGCTTAACTAAATGGTTATGATTTAATTTTCCTTTATAAGAGTCATTATGTTAATGCCTTTTGATAAAACTACGTCCGTACACGCGTTACTACTATCACTCATATTTATATTGTTTAAAGAGACTGGATACATAGGCGAACGCTACCCGGCGAACGAAATCGCGATACTGCGACTGGAACATCCGGCCTTCCTCTCCAACCACAACTGCCCGGTGTGCCTTTCCATCGCCGCTACTTCCGGTTAGCGACGTTGCGCATGTGACGTCAGTTCGATCGTTTATGATGCTTACGTTGATGCCGAATGTTACGTTACTAGTTTCATTTAAGGATGGCGTAACGTAATTATCGTTGAGGAAAAACCATACATTTTAAACATCAGCGTTATTATCGCCAAAATAGAACTCTTTATGATGCTTATTATCATTATAATCATCAGCAGCACTATCAATACCATGATTATAATAATCATCGTCATCATCATCATCATCATCATCATCATCATCATCATAATCAGCTTCATCATCATCATCATCATCATCATCATCATCATCATCATCATCCCCATCATTATAACGTTCTAAGTTTGAAACGGATACACTTGTTTGAAATATGCGCGTTATTTTCTTCTGCGAAACGGCTTGATAACTGTTCACGTTTGGGTGATTCACAATACATGTACTATGCCATTTGGAATGAACTAATTTAAGCCCGTCATACTAAACAGCTGAAACCATAAAAGATGTATATATAAAGGGGCGACAGGTCAAGTACACTTGCCCTATTTACAGTTCCATTAAAGTAACACTTACTTGTATGATTATGATGAATGTATGTGAGCCTCGCCCTGTGAAAACGAGGATTAATGTGTTTGCGTATACTGTCCGCACAGGCTAATCAGGGAAGACACTTTCCACTTTAATGGAATTTATTTTTTAAATAAGTCTCTCCTCAACGAAAATCCAGTCTAGATGGATTAATATGCGGACTGCCCAGGCTAATCTGGGACGACACTTTTCATTTATCCCTGTTTTCCCAGAGCGAGGCTCATTTTTATTAAGGCAACTCCATCAATCTACATTAATGTACATTTTGGGTTGTTACGAAAATGTTCGCATGTGACATAAGAGGCGCGCCGGTAGTGTTAACCATTCCATCTTGTTAAACATTATTCTATAACTTCATTCTAAAAATTATTTTCCAATTTCCTCGTAACCGTGTTAAAATTGTTTGAGATATTATAAAAACACAAATCTTTTTCAGACCCGTTTTCGTACATGGCGCCTGCGTGGCTACTTCAACTGAAACGCGTGCATCTCGTGCTAACCAAAATCTGCCGAACCACGTGGCTTCAAGAGAACGGCTACTACAATTTCCGCAGTGAAGTCGTCTGCATCGCCAGTGAGGGACCGGAAGCGCCCACGTGCTTCGAAAGTACGACTGAGAACTGGAGCTAGTGGTTTATCAATCCCTAAGGCTTTTCCGTGTAAGGTCTGTAAGTGAAACTGAGGCCAGAAATAGCTTCAAATGTAAAAAGGGGCTAGTGTTTATTTGACGCATTTTTTGCGAAGCTTTATCGTGTAAGCTTGGCATGTGAAAATTTGGGAAAGTATTTGCTTCATGATTGAGACTGCCGATCTTGTACATGACAATTTGTTTAACATGGTTGTAACAACGTTCGATATCTTGGCGCGTTTTAAATGCGGTTGTTAGGTGAGGGGGGGGGGGGGATATTCGTCATTATTAGTGAGGCTGCTCATTTCCAACTTACAATTTCTATAACATGAATATAAAACCGTTCTACAGTGTAACGACATCCTGGTGTGATGACACACTCTCGTAAAGAATCAGATCAGAATGTACCACATATTAAGTTTATCAAAAATAAGATCATGAAAAACTAATTGTATGCATGCGGACCAATGAAAACAGGCTATTTAATAATTATCAGAATCTGAACGCAAATGTCACCAAACATTGCAAAATACGATTGTGATTTCGACATAGTAGCTCGGTTGTAGGCTATGACTTTGTTATTTTTACGGAATAAATATTGTATATGAATACATGCTAAACCAAACTGTCTGACCTATAGGGGGTGATTTTGCTTTCGACATAGTAGCTCTGTTGTAGGCTATGAGTTTGCTATTTTTTACGGAATAAATAGTGTTGTTGTTTCTATCTTTGATGTTTAAATGAATACATGCTAAACCAAACTGTCTGACCTATACGGGGTGATTCTGGCGGTCCGTTGTTGTGTCGGCTGGGGACTGGAATTTGGAAGCTACAGAAATAATCCGTTTCGGGTCCGGAAACTGCCTGCACGATGTTGTCCCTTGCGTCACTTGCCACGTGCAAGCTTATTACGGCTGGATAGCCAACGTCACCGGTGAGCTCAACATTATCGCCTAACTAGTTTATTAGCCGTCATTTAACGAATAAAAAGCAAAGTGATTTAGATACGCGGACTATAATGACAATTTTTCCATTAGCTGAGGATGTTTGTTGATTGTTTTACTTTGCAGATGTGGTTTAAAACGTGTCAACTGATGCAACATACACTGAAAAATTACATTTTAACATACGTAATCCTGGACCCTTTTCCTATTTACAAGCATGTTTAAATATTCGAATGAATGTACCATGTATTAGTATAATGAAGGAAAAAATATTTACTTGGTACAAGTATGCTTCATGTTCTTGCTTCATATTCAACAAATAAAACCGAGCTTGGATAAAATATACTTTCTACTTGTATTAAATTAGTCTATTATCTTCAGATCCGCTTATCCGGGATGACACTTTCCCCTAATACATGGTCTTCGTTAAAAAAACTTCCTTCGGACGAAAAGAACATTACAAACGGAAAGTGTTGCTTCTGACGACACTTTACGAACATGCATTATACCCCGTGTTCCCAGACCACTATACGAACATGCATCAAACCCCCTTGTTTCCAGAACACTAAACGAACATGCATTAAACCCCGTGTTACCAGAACACTTTACGAACTTGCAGTAAACCCCGTGTTCCAAGAACACTTAACGAGCATGCCTTAAACCCCGTGTTCCCAGACCACTTTACGAACATGCAGTAAACCCCGAGTTTTCAGAACACTTAACGAACATGCGTTAAACCCCGTGTTGCCATAACACTTTACGAACATGCATAATACCCCGTGTTCACAGAACACTTTACGAACTTGCATTTAACCCCGTGTTCCCAGACCACTTTACGAACATGCATTAAATCCTGTGTTCCCAGAACACTTTACAAACAAGTATTAAACCCCGTGTTCCCAGAACACTTTACGAATATGCATTAAACCCCGTGTTACAAGAACACTTTACGAATATGCATTAAATCCTGTGTTCCCAGAACACTTTACGAATATGCATTATATCCTGTGTTCCCAGAACACTTTACGAACATATATTAAACCCCGTGTTCCCAGACCACTTAACGAACATGCATTAAATCATGTGTTCCCAGACCACTCTACGAACATGCAGTAAACCCCGTGTTCCCAGACCACTTAACGAACATGCATCAAATCCTGTGTTCCCAGACCACTCTACGAACATGCAGTAAACCCCGTGTTCCCAGACCACTTTGCGGACATGCATTAAATCCCGTGTTACCAGACCACTTTACGAACATGCATTAAATCCTGTGTTCCCAGAACACTTTACGAATATGCATTAAATCCTGTGTTCCCAGACCACTTTACGAACATGTATTAAACCCCGTGTTACCAGAACACTTTACGAACTTGCAGTAAACCCCGTGTTCCAAGAACACTTAACGAGCATGCCTTAAACCCCGTGTTCCCAGACCACTTTACGAACATGCAGTAAACCCCGAGTTTTCAGAACACTTAACGAACATGCGTTAAACCCCGTGTTGCCATAACACTTTACGAACATGCATAATACCCCGTGTTCACAGAACACTTTACGAACTTGCATTTAACCCCGTGTTCCCAGACCACTTTACGAACATGCATTAAATCCTGTGTTCCCAGAACACTTTACAAACAAGTATTAAACCCCGTGTTCCCAGAACACTTTACGAATATGCATTAAACCCCGTGTTACAAGAACACTTTACGAATATGCATTAAATCCTGTGTTCCCAGAACACTTTACGAATATGCATTATATCCTGTGTTCCCAGAACACTTTACGAACATATATTAAACCCCGTGTTCCCAGACCACTTAACGAACATGCATTAAATCATGTGTTCCCAGACCACTCTACGAACATGCAGTAAACCCCGTGTTCCCAGACCACTTAACGAACATGCATCAAATCCTGTGTTCCCAGACCACTCTACGAACATGCAGTAAACCCCGTGTTCCCAGACCACTTTGCGGACATGCATTAAATCCCGTGTTACCAGACCACTTTACGAACATGCATTAAATCCTGTGTTCCCAGAACACTTTACGAATATGCATTAAATCCTGTGTTCCCAGACCACTTTACGAACATGTATTAAACCCCGTGTTCCCAGAACACTTTACGAATATGCATTAAACCCCGTGTTCCCAGAGCGAGGCTTACTTTAACAGAATCAGCATCATCAATAATAGTCGTGATTTCATTTAGATATCAGCATCATCAATAATAGTCGTGATTTCATTAAGATATCAGCATCATCAATAATAATCGTGATTTCATTTAGATATCAGCATCATCAATAATAGTCGTGATTTCATTTAGATATCAGCATCATCAATAATAGTCGTGATTTCATTTAGATATCAGCATCATCAATAATAGTCGTGATATCATTTAGATATCAGCATCATCAAAAATAGTCGGGATTTCATTTAGATATTGGGATTAAACTCTTTTTTTTTCGTTACAGTATTTTATTAACTAGATGGACCATCAGCGTACATGACTTAAAAGTGTAAACATTGGAGTTTAATATGACATACGACACATGGGAATAATAAACATGATTTCATATAAAATACACATTAAAAATGACTGTAAGTGACGTAAAAAGTACTTTTGTATATGAAATGTGCTTTGAAAGGGGAATTTAAGTATACACATTTTAATGGGCTGTTTGTTTTTTCTACACTTTTGATAAATGAGATGTTTCTAAATCGTGCAGAGCGTTAAAGCAAATTAAATAAAAAATTAAATCTTTACGGATATATTTAAACGAGAGTTTCACAAACTGAAACTGATCAAATGAGCGTCGCTTTGGGAAAACGGGGTTTACTGTATGTGTGAACAGTGTCGTCCGAAAATTAGCCTGCACAGTTCTCCCAGTCTAATTAGAGGCTACAATTTCGCCTTAACTGGATTTTCGCTAAGAAAAAATTTCTTTTAACCAAACGATATCATAAAAGCGGCGGACAGTATCCACCCTGAGTTGTGCAATTTTCACAGGCTAATCTAGGACGATACTTTTCGAGCATGCATTAAGCACCGTTTTCCCAGAGCGAGGCTCTGATGTGTACATTCTTACCTCAGAAGGACAGCATTTTTAAACTTCATTTCAATTTAGCACGACTTTAGGAATATTCTCAGAACACTCGTACAATTCACCAACGAGCAAATACTACAGAATCATTGACATACGGCGGTATAAAACTCGTGGATGAAAAACTTACAAATTTGTGGACTCGTAAATTCATTGAACATTGAATTGAACCCCCCCCCCCCCCATTCAAAACAAATAATAAAACCTAACAAGAACTAATTGTTCATTGTGGTCTTCAATTTGAGAATCGGTTAACCCACGAAATTAATGAAAATTCATGCCACAGAATAATCACGATGTCACAAGAGTAATCACAATGTAGAACGAGAAATCACGATTTCACCCGAGTAATCACGATGTCGAATAAGTAATCACGGTGTCACACGAGTAATCACGTTGTCACACGAGTAATGACGATGTCACACGAGTAATCACGATGTCACACGAGTAATCACGATGTCACAGAATAATGACGATTGAACTGAACCTATGCATCCTGCGTATGTGTAGTAAGATAAATACTAAGGCACTCATTTAATAATAGTTCAAACAACAAAATCATAATGAACATTCTACATTAAATAGTAAGTGATCAGAAATCATATACAGTATTCTTCTTAAAATACCCCCAAACAAACTGACGCACACGTTTAAAGTGTTGTTAAACGAGCTTATGATAAAAACACAACAGACCGCGCTAGCAGGCGCCTACATCTATAAATTGTGTCATGTCCGGTGCAACGGCCGCTTAACGCTGCCAAACTTTGTACATCATCTGCATCCTCTTCGCACGTGTAGGAGTCGTAGATCGGCACGCAGTTCACGTTACTGTCACTTAAAAGGAAATTTCCGCCGCCGGAAAGCCCAATGCAGTACAGCGGTGCGTTTGAGCAGTATTTTGCATCGCGCGCGGAGCAGGAGTCTCGTTAGAAGCCGCAGATCTGCCCAAGCTTGAAGCAGTTTTTGTTATGGAAGTCGCGCTCTGCAACAGCCGGTTTCGATTTTTGGCCTTGTGCTTGTGACTGTTCATTTTCCATGCCGACTCGTTCTGAATTCAGTTCCGCGTTCGCCCGGCTTCCATTGCGCTGTTGTCTATTTTTCACGACGTCTCGGAGGTTGATCAACTTCTCGAGGGTTTCCACGAGACGTTTATTGGTGTCGCCACTGGCCATAATGTTCTCAATTATTCGATTCACTGCATTGAGAGCAATCGTATCCGGTCCACTGCCACCGCCGGAAATGGCGCCGGAGAAGGCTCTAGTCATACCGTCGGCATAAAGGGAACCTCCGTCTCGCAGCGAACTGGAAAACAAATTTCCAGGTTCCTTTGCTGATTCTTGTGTTTTTTTAGTGAAATGGAAAAATGTGTTTGAATATGCGTATGTATATATTAGTAAAAAAATATTCATTTTAGCTCGATTGCATAGAAAGCATAAAGCTTAATTGACACGCTCTCTGGTCCGCTTCCTGGGACTAGAACCAACATTTGGTGTCTATAGGGGAAATCTAAAGAAGGATCCCACAGTAGGGCTCGAACTCGTGACCTACCGATCACGAACACGTTATTCACTTCGCCACTGCGACCTGTATGCAAATATTTTTGTTTCGTGTTATAGCTTACATAATTTTATATGTCTCATACACCGCGAATCCAAAACATCGCCTAAATGATATTTATTAAATTGCTACGGCAAAATCGCACATTTTATGTTGAATAACTCAACAAGGAAGTTTTACTTTTAATAAATGTTGATAATTAAAGACACGAGTGACAATGAATATACTATACTTTGTCAGTGACTTCAGGAAAGACTTCACGCTTTCTACGGAGTCTTTATTCGCTGACACGTGATCTTAAATGGAATCAATAATTAAGCCTCGTTGTGTGACAACTATTCTTAATGCATGTGCGAAATGTCTCATGCAAGATCAGCCTGTGTAGTCCGCACTGTCTCATCAGACACGACACATGACATCATGACTGGATTTTCGTTTAGGAGAGACTTCCTTTAAACGAAAACTACGTAGAAACAAAACGTGTCGTCCCTGATTAACCTGCGCGGACAACACAAGCTTATTTTGGGCGACCCCCTTACGCAAATGCATTAAGCCCCGTTTTCCAAGAACCCAGCTCAATTTCTTTACACGCATAGGAAATATCATGCAAATACTGTTGACTTCAAAACTCTATGCAATCTCATAAAATCATCGCATGTAATAATGCATTTTTATTTATTTATTGTTTAATCTTAAATGTACTAGTGTAACAAGTTGCTTTTGAGTTTCAGAACAAAAGTGTTAGTTGTTTATTGTGTGTTTAAAGTTCTTTAACTTGTTATTTAACTATTCAAATGATGTAATACAGCTTTGACAATAACTTTGACAAACTGCAAAATGATTTTTAGTAATAAAAAAATAAAATGGTAAAACTCTTCATGGGTAAAAAATAACTACCAGCTAACAAGTACACTACGCTTCAATGCAAATCTATCAATTAAATTATCAGCCTGTAAGAAGGTCCCTATGTACAGGCAAAACAGTTGTGTGTACTTTCTAAATGTTTGATGATGGCATACTGCATAAATCATTTTTTATAATTGACGAAATTTTAATATTGTCTACTAAATTGTTTAAAAAATAAATGCCAATGTCAATAAAAATAAAAACTTACTTAATAAGTAAATTAAAAACTTGTCTTCTAATTCACAAAAATAAATCTACATTCTCGACCCATCGGTATATTCGAAAGGTCTGCATACACTGTTTCAACTTGAAATAAATATCTTTTGAAATAACAATAAAACCTTACATCCTAAGAACATTCACGTTATTATCAACACAGAACACGTGCTCATTGGATTTAAAAACATGCTTGTTGCGTCTTGATACTCAAACATTTCTATTCAGTGTGATTAAAAACATATCTTTACTCAACAACCCTTTTGAACATTTTGTTTTTATTGTATGAACTCAATTTAAATCAAAATTCGCCCTAATATATATAACTTTATCGTGAGTGCTTGTTCACGCGCAAAAATAATAATCGTCTTTCTACCAATTTATTCTCATACATACGATGGCGAATGCGTAGACGTAGACGTAGACAATTGTCTACACACAAATAAATTCAAATTATAACAATGTAATATTAAGCAATGTAAAATAATAATACTTATTATTCTAACAACTCATTTAAATTCGATTACACAAAACATGCACGTTACATTTTTGAAAAGATTTAATCATTTCAAATCAACCTAAATGATGATGTTATTTCAGGAATTCAATACGAATATCTCACGTGTACGTTATTTTAGGAAATTATTCATTATAAGTGACGTTTTGTTGTGGGCTAAATATTAAATTGCACCTCATATTAGCCGTTATGTATTTATAAGACAGAGTCAATTGGGGTATATTTGAGCCTCGTTCTAATTTTCCTCCTAAATTGGATTTTTGCTCAAAAGAGACTTCATTTAAATAAAAAATTCCATTAAACGGAAGCCTGCTCGTACTAACACAGGACGATACTGGAAGCACGTGCATTATGTCCAGTTGTCCCAGTTTTGTATGTTTTATTTTTTGTGTGTATTAAGAATCGGTTTACATAAAGCATCAGCTCGTAAACACGCTAAACATAAACTTTGAACAAGAAAATGTTAACCGAACAAAATGCCAACAAACCGCATAGGAAATCGGACAATAAATAACGTTTTGGTATATACGGAATTTTACGCTAGTCAATTGTTCCAAGAGTTTGTATCACTCGAGTGGCTTGTGTGATAACGTATCACACGAGAGGCGGATCCTCGAGTGTGATGCGAAATAGCACAAGCCACGAGAGTGATACAAACTCTTGGAACAATTGACTAGCGTAATATTCCTTTTATTATATACAACAACTAACGAAAACAGTTAACAAATGTATTTTTTACTTTAACAAAACTGACAAAACAATGACTAAAACGGTACGCCATAGTTTATTTAAGACGCGTATGAATACAGTTTATGTAAATTAACGTGTAAACATTCGAACCGGGAAAACACAGGTTTCCGACACGCTTACCTTAATTAATGCCATCGTTAATCCAATTTTTATAACTACTAAGTTGACAACTTTAATCCGATGTTTATAACAAAAACGTTTAAACGAAATGCACTTCCACTTCTATCGTCCATGACCATGTCTTTATCGAAACTTAGTTTAAACCACACTATTTTATTGTATTCCTATCGAAATATACATTTATGCATGATAAACACACACTCCAAAATACGTTTTTAACACATAGTTTACTGTTAAAAAACACCACGTCCGACATGTCCTGACAGAGTTAAGATAAAACTATTGTGTTTTGTCACAGAAATGACGTCACACGATGTACTCTGTAATATATTTCGTAATATAAAATATTTCTATTTTCGGTGCGTGTAATGTGACGTCATTGAATGGGTCGAAGTAGTCCGGCTAGAATGGTAATACGGAATTGGAAACAGCGAGTAGCGTAATACGGGATTTTTTATTTCAACGATTGATACAACCTGTATTTTGTTAAAAGCATTAAACAGGTATATAATAAAGTTGTGTATTTGAAGCATACATTCTTTAGAGTGCTTACATTATAATGCCGTTGCATGTAATCGGTATGCTGCGTATTCCGCACGTCTCCAACTATTAGAATTAGAATTGCGCCGTGCTGTGGGTTAACGGGGTTTGATGCATGTGCGTAAAGTTTCGTTCTAGATAATCCCGCACAGGCTAATCACAGACCGACTGCACAGGCTAATCTGGGACGTCGCTTTACGCACTTGAATCAAGACCAGTTTTTCCAGAGCGAGGCAAAATTCAACATACACCGATTTCAAGATGAATAGCAGGTATCACCGAACGTGAGTATCAACGATGTAAATACACGACAAATGTGGCGTAATAAAACCTACCCAGAAAAAAGAACAGACGGTTCGCAATTTTGCAGTCACCATTTAATTAAACATACCTATACATGTATTATAATATTAAAGATGCCTTTTCACGTTTTGGTAATGTGATAAATACAAAAAAAAATGGTTTCAGATAAGCAAATGTTCGTTGTAGTTATAATATTTGTGAGGAAACGGTAATACTGAACATTTAACAGGCTCTAAAAATCCAATATTTGCATCTTTTGACGATTTACAAACCTGAAAATAATAAAGCGTTGCAACGCGAAACGATTTACTAATTTGGATAGTTCTGCTGTTGTCGTTATATTGTATGACACTACGAGGATTGCTATATGAAGTATAAAATGCATCATTCATTTTATGAGCACGGATGATTGAGTGGTCTAAGCCTTAGACTTTTACTCCTGGTGTCAGGTGGTTCGAGCCCTGTTGAGGGTTACTTTTTTCTTTTTCTTTTTAAAAATTTATTCTTGTTTTTTATTGCAGCTTTTTAGATCCAATGTTTAAATTGATCAATATAAAGCATTTAATGATGAACTTTAATACATGCCAAAATCTGTGAAAAGATCCCTTTAAATCTCATTTCAGTTGAAACCGACTCAACTTGCCGTCTCGACTTAAATATTATTACTTGTTAAAGATGTAAGCAACGTTCTTCAAAAGAAGGTTAATTTATAACCTTTTGCGGGAAATCGTCTACCAATCTAACAATCAAATAAACAGATGAAAAGGTAACATTCTCTTACTTTCTAATTGATAAAACTACTAGTGGGTTGATTCGGTACACAAATACGCGTTCAATTGACTGACGGCTTCGTTTACGTTTAATTTATGTTTGAGGTTATTTTACACTAACTCTAATGCCAATGCTGCCATAGAGACCCATATAGTTGCAATAATTCAACTATCAGCTTAAATATGATTATAGGTGCTACCTAATTTACGGGCAAAAGCTTTTTAAGTTTTTTTGATAACCATGTATTTTTAATAAATAAAATATGGACATGATTGTGTTCAAAATATTTTAATTGTTGCAATAATTAAGAAATGCATCCAAAACAAAACAAAAATCAATCTTAAAACGAGTTACATGTTCCTAGCTTAAAGATCTAGCTTCTTATATATTTTTTGTTTTCTAGTCGCAGGAATTTAAAGCTGGTTCGGTGGCTGTGGTATAGTGGATGGGGTGTCTGCTAACTGGCTTAGTCACTAGGAGGTCTCTGTATTGATCCCTTAAGTGGGAGCTTCTTTAGATAACCCTGAAGACATACTATGGCGTGCCATTTGGGTTGAAAGTCAAGAAGACCTACAAGGTAAAAAGAGAAATGTACGTCGAAGTACAATAATTGTATGTCGACATCCAAATATAAAATACACTTCGAAGTACAACATGTATATATTTGTACATAGAAGTACAATTTGTACTTCGACATACATGTTTGTACTTCGTTTTACAAATTTTCTGAACAGCCAATCAAAACACTTGTCTCTTGAGCCGCTTTTCCTTCAGATTTATTCATAATAAATGTTTAAAATCTATTTTTTAATTGAGGACAAAATGAATAAAAATATCAGAATGGCAAAAAAAAAACCACATAGAAGTTTCAAGTATTTAATGCATTGAAATAGATTATATACAAATTTGAAGAAGATTCAATTGTTACCTTTTTTAAAATTAAAATTATTCAGCATATTGTGAGTATTTATTGATCATGCGGGGCGGAGTATCACGACCGTCCAGCGCATTACTGTGTAGGAAATTCCCAACAGTAACCAAACAGTTACCAAACGATAACGGGATAAATAATGTATAATAACCTCCGCGGTTGGTCATATTTTGTGATAACCATAATTTTCATAAGTCAGAGGTTAATTCCGCCACACCAGGTCAATAAATACGCACAATATCTATGAGTAAGGGGTCGATAGTCGCTTAATTTGGTATAAATTATAATAATAATAATGTTTAATAAATAAACACAATATCTATGAGTAAGCGGTCGATAGTCGCATAATTTGATATAAATAATAATAATAATAATGTTCAATGTCAAATATCTCTAAAAGCAACAGATGTAAGATGTCTTCTGATTGGCTAACCTTCAAGGGTCGGTGAAAATTGTACGTCGAAGTACATTTCTCGTTCTACCTAGTAGGTCTTGTAGACTTTTGATGTCATGGTATGTCATATAGACCTGGTCCTACCCAGGAAACAGTTTGTTTCATCAAATGTCTCAAATCAACTTAACAGCTACAATGTAGCTAAAGCAGTTTCATTTAGCATACAGTACACTGATTTAACATAATAAAAATCATGTGATGTGTCAAATCAATTTTGATTGACAAATTTGACAGGATTGTAACAGCATAACAACATACTTGTTTTGAAATTAAAATATTTAATAAATACAGGAGGTATCTTGCAGGTTTCTAATTTTCTTTCACAAACTATTGTTGAATAGTTTAAATTTTGTCGCCACTAAAAAGCTAGCCATTTTGTAGCAATTCTTAAATCACAGTCTAAACTGCATACACTAATAGCTCTATAGTTACAATTTGAATGCAAATTATAGAATGCATCATGTTATATCATCCATATTTTTTTATTTAAACATTCAAATATCACATAACACAGTACATACTACATAAAAAGATATGTGGTATTGTGTGGAGATACAAAACACTTCACATCATTTATTTGCACATAAAATAATAGTTACAAAATAAGTACATGTAATACTAAAACACTGTCATCAACCTACATTTCAAGAATATTTACGTATATGAAATTACAAAGTGATGTTATTTTATTACCTTTTACAAAATTAACAATGCTGGTTTTGTACTAGCCATAAAACATTTATCATGGATTAACAAGTAACAACCAATTTATTAATTACACAATAGAATAGAAATCATATTAAATGCATTATGCATTTACTTAACAAGCTATTTGCTACTGTTTAGAATTACACTACTGTTTAGAATTACACTATCATACTAAAAATGATCACAACAGGTACTTAGTGCTTTTACATACTTGTGGTAAGTTTTGTATTACTAGTTTGACATTTATTGGCAGTCACTTGTCGATATACGGACTAAATATGGATGGGAATTTCATATTTTTCAGCATAATTGCCTTCAAATTGTTAATTTAACAATCCTTGACATTGTTTGTCTGATCTTATTATGCCATAGCTGAATTTTGTTTATAGATAGACAGATATAGACTTTTCAAAGTTCTATAAAAGTTCACACATGTCCCATCCAAGTAAACCAAATGAACCAATAAAGATCACCACAGATAATAACTGTGTGTATAGCTTGGAAATTTAGATAGTTCAGGAATTCCTCCTTTGTTGATTTCTGTAAACCAAAACTGTCAGTTTTGATGGATAGAATGGCTTGTGTGATGCCCAGCTCTTGCCTTGGCAGAACAGCTTCTAAAAACGAAAACCAACAAATATCTTAAAATTTGATCAATAATGCAGACAATTTATAAATGTCTTGTTTTTTGTTGATTTCGAATCTGGAAGATTTTTTACGTAAGATTGTGGTACGAAATCCAACGGTATCGGATTTTGTGGTTTTAGGCTTAAACTAATTATAGTGATATGTAACCTTTCGGGAAATCGGTAAAGTGCGAGCAGACGAGGTGTAAATACGTTAAAAATTAAAGCTAAACAACTAAAAAGTTAGATCGGAATATCTTTAAATTGTGTGAATAAATGTGTTTCTGGTGGATAACAACGACAACTTATCAGAATATTGCTCATGATCACACGTAAAACTTCTTTCTGAGACATTGTGTACACACCGGTCTTACTGACAAAAATGAAGTGACGTCACCATCTATGTATAGAATGCTTTCTGAGAGCGAATGGAAAATGCGTCACATATTCTGAGAAATAAACAGTAGGGTGTCATTATTGAAATATTGCGAGAATACTGGAAGAATAGAGATGCCAACTATAATGTTTAAAACAAATAATTTTTTAACAAGCGTTTGTGATTTGTCAGGATAATAATAACAATAAGATATCGAAAAGATCAAAGCAAATAAATTCGACAGAAATCTGAGATTTGGCAATATATTAAAGACAGGTTATGTTCACCTAAATTGTGTTTGGTAAAGACTGTCACTATATGTAGTGAACCAGTCTTCGGCTTATACCCACTGAAGAAGAGCATTCAGGGGAGATAATTGAATAATGACTTAATTCTGGAACGGTTGCGAAGAAAAACAAATAATGCGAGAATATTTAGTGCAAATCACTACACAATTATGATGTCATTGATATAACTTTTACTGAGGTATGTATTTACATGTGATTTAGCATATGTCAAAGTGTTTTTGATTTGTTCAAGATCATAAATAGCATCGCGAAAATATATGTCGCGTGGCAAATTTTTTTGAGACGTATCCATATCAGGCATATGTGGTATTCTTATGTAATTTTATGTCAAAATTCCCATATGTATGAACGGTCAACGCCCGCTTTGCGGGCTTTTGTCAGTATAACCCAATGGGTTGCTGATAGTTGCAATGCGCTCTCTCTTGGCCATGGGTGCAAAATGTTATCAACAATGCAAGGGTTAAGGAACACTGAAACTGCAAGATCTTATCAAAGTTTACCTGTCTAAAGGTCACAATATACTAAATAGTTTCCCTATATAATTCAATGTAAAAGCGACCATTATCTCCGAAAGATAAAACCCGAACAATAGTTTAAGAAGTAAAACATGCCTTCCTTCGATTCAACTATGATATTTTTTTAGAGAGTACAGCCCTACATGAAACGAGTATTTAGTATATTGTAACCTATAAGACAAGGTTTACTGTTAACATCGCGAAAAATAAACACTTCTCGATTCTAATAAACGTATTTTCTATGTGCATGCGAAATTTCAGACCGATCTTTCACGTAGAAATGCTTGAAAAGGCATTTTATTATAACGCCTGATTAGCCATCTGGCTTTTGCGGTCGGAGCTTTGATTTATAACGGGCGTTCAGGAGTAAAACGATTACCCTAAATACTAACAATTGGTCAAAATACTGGAATATTGTGACAAGCTATGTAGAAAAAGAAGTAAACAACTATTAAAACGTGTTCATGATTTCTTTCAGCACAAATTGTTGCGAATTTAGATGCTCAAGATGAGTTTTTGTACGTTTGTCCTCTTATTTTCCTCTGAAAACGCATTCTTTTTCTTAAAAACTGACAATGCTCCTTAAATTCACGAAACAAACGCATTTATTCCGTGACATTTGCCAAAACGCGTAATACCCCACCCCAAAAATGATGATTTTCTGTAAATACAGCTCCTTTGTGACTAGGCCAGGTTTGCGTTTGGGTCACAATATACTAAATAGTTTCCCTATATAATTCAATGTAAAGGCGACAACTTTGAGCGAAAATAAATTCAACATTTTGAACATAGAGACCCCCATAACCATACCTTTTCTTAAAGGCCATTCTAAGCGGAATCGATTTATTCAATAAAAAAGATATGTCATGTTCAAACCAAAAAAGAACTTGACGCTAATCAAAATCGACTGTTTTTGCAACTTTTTTTTCGGCCGTTTCTTAGTGGAATGTAACCTTTCTCAGTGCAAGGCTTTACTTAAGTCTCCAAGTTTATCATATTTCAGGGATTCGGTCGTGAACACCTATTTATGCCCTACCATTATCTCCGAAAGATAAAACCTGAACAATAGTTTAAGAAGTAAAACATGCCTTCGAGTCAACTATGATATTTTTTTAGAGTGTACAGCCCTACATGAAACGAGTATTTAGTATATTGTAACCTAAACCACAAACTCATGCGAATGGTACCATTTAAGCAAGCAATAATTGCTTTTTATTGACTTCGTCTTTCTTTCGTACTTTTTATCAACCATATTGGATCAGTTTGCAATTTCCCGAATTAAAGTGTCGCTGTGGGCTAGCGCATTACACCAATTGTTTGCACAACGGATGAACGACAACTCTGCTAGGTGCTATGGGTCTGTATTCACCGATGTTTTGGTGAAAGTCTAAATTATAAACACAAACTTAAGAAAATAAATCAATCGAAATAACATTTAACCCATAATAATGGTCACAAAACGATCACATCAACATTAGAAAACTTTACTTCATCAATGAAAATAGCATGTTAAAATGAATACATCTACATTGAACATTGAAACAAGTCTAACACGTCAAATGAAAAATATGCTAACATATTAATTGGTTCTTGTCCCAACGCTGTGTATCCCCAATGACAAAGTACTTTGGCAATTATAATTAAAAATATCAACAATGTCATGCACAAATGTTACTACCTGCCAGTAAACAGTGAAATAAGCACTACTAGTACTATTCGGTGTAAGTGTTAATTATAGACATACATTTACTAGAAAAAATCAATCGAAAGAAGGGCACGCTAGGCGCGGGAAATGTTAACTGTCAAGTGAACGTGACTCAGATCACAGCGCACGCTTGGCTGACATGTTACACAAAATTGGGCAACTTATTGGCACAATTCCCCCCGATTGGCTGACCCGTTATGCAAAATGAGTCAACCAGAGGGCACAATTCCTATCCGCATTGCGTTTTTACATAACTTAGAACCAATTGCGATTCATAAAACCGTTTATTAGCCGTTTATGACCCCAACCTATAAACAATAGCAGACAACTCTATCAAGCATTTTGTCATAATTATGGCCCCTTTTCCACTTAGAATATGCAGCAAATGTTAAAGTTTTCGTACTACCCCATTTATTTTCATTGTCCCTTGACATATTGCTTTCATATTTTGCATACTTGTTTACCTACATCACCCCAACCTATAAACAAGAGCAGACAACTCTATCAAGCATTTTGTCATAATTATTGCCCCTTTTATACTTAGAATATGCATATTATTGATAAACTATATTAAAGTTTGCGTACTACCCCAAATATTTCCTATATCCTTTGACATATTGCTTTTATATGTTGCATACTTGTTTACCAACATGACTCCAACCTATAAACGAAAGCAGACCAATGACATAATTATGGCCCCTTTTACACTTAGATAATTTAACATTTTGCTTAAATTGCCATTAAGTTCTTTATTTATGATCCCCTTTTATTATTACTTTTACAAAACAACACTTACCTGAATACCACAATGGATTCCACCCAAACAATACTCCATGCCCCTACCCAGAATCCCTTCCACCCCCAACCTACACCCCCCCAATTTTTTTATATTTTTTTTAAACATCATCTAATAAATTACCACACCTCACATTATACCCGCCTCTCACCCCCCCTACCCCCGATTTTATTTTTTTGAAAGATTGTCTTATAAATGACCACACCCCACATTATACCCCCTTTCAACCCTCCGCCCACCCCCCCCTCCCCCCCCAAAAAAAAAACAACAAAAAACATTTTTTTTTTCATTTTTTTATTTTTGAAAGATCGTCTAATAAATTATTGAATATGAACAATTTCCCCATGATGGCTTACGTTATACTGTCAAGCACTCGAATAGTGGAGCGCGCTGTTCTCTGACAGCTCTTGTTCAAATCTTATTTAATCGAGCTATACAAACATTTGAAAAAAAAACACTCGACACAATAAGATTTTGAACATTTTTTTATTCCATGATTCATGATTTCAAAGTAGTGTTTGGTATTTAATAAAGAATATAAATACAATGTAGATACAGGTATGAATTTTTGCAAAAACCTGCTTATCTTTTAGGTGCACTTTTTGCCCTAACAGGTGGTCTACTTAGTACATGTATATAGTGAACAAAATGGATTTCTTTACAAATAATTTTACTTACAAAAAATCAGATTCATTATCTCATTCATTTTTGTTTTTGTATATTCACAGTTGATGTACTGGAGACAGATTGGTCAGCCAGTGAAAGATGTTCTGTGGGTATTGAGAATAAATGGAATTCTAGCCAGACACAGGACATCTACTAACCTGTTTCCTGTCCATGTGGAAGTGAGTGTAGTTGTTATAGTTTCTGTTGAGCAGCAGAATTAATAATTGAACTTTAATCAGATCCTGGAAATCTACTGACAAGATCCAGTGTCTAGGTGACATTGACTGGTTGGAATAGTAGTCTAGTGAGTAGTGGTACCAGAACTAAATCAAGACACTAGACATGTACGGACCTCTATCATGTCTTGGTGGAAGTGACTTGAGTTGGAATAGTTGTCAAGTGAGTAGTGGTACCAGAACTAAATCAAGACACTAGACATGTACGGACCTCCATCATGTCTTGGTGGAAGTGACTGCGGCTGGAATAGTTGTCAAGTGAGCAGCAGGAATTGAACTCAAGTCAGCCACTGGACCTGTCAAATCAAATCAAATCAAATCAAATTTTATTTTAAGTCGATACATGTGTAACAAAGAAACATTAGCTATGAATAGCTATTAACCGACATTACTGTACTTACCTCCAACTTGTTGAGGTGGAAGTGACTGCGGCTGGGATAGTTGTCAAGTCAAGAATTACAAGCCAAGTCTTGTCAGGTAAGATCAACTATATTTAAATAACAGCCACAGCCTCAGTGGCATGCAGCCGAATCACAGATTGCGTGCTGAACTATGGTTTAAGTTCTAAGGTATGGGATATTGTGATCCGTCATTGTCTGCTGTCAAATGTGTGTTGCCTGTCATTTCAAGTACCACTTTTGGCTTTTGACATCTTCCTTTAAACCACAGGAAAATTTGGACATGTCTTTGCAGTCCTTACCCAATTGAGAAGAAATCCATATTTGATACTGTGTGTTGAAAATTTGTGTTGAACATTGAAGTTTAAGACAATTATTTATTAATTCCAGATAATAGCAAGTTGTTCTAAGCAATTCATCATCAAGCCTGTTATTTATCACCAGTATTAATGTGGTCAAATTATTTTGAATGAGTATTTCATAAATTCCATATATTTACCTCAAACATCATGTTTATGACTTAAGTTCATGTCTAAAAGTATATTCAGTATGTATTTCAGTTTAATAAAGACATTAAGAACTTCTACAATTCCATGAAGTGAAATTAAGTAATAATTCCTGGACAAACAGAGAAGTTTGGTAAAAAAATTAATTTTGAGTTATCTCCCTTGGACTGGCATTACTCGTATATGTCACTCCATTTCCAAATGTAGCATGATCCAACAAGGGAGGTCACATTTGGGTTGTTTACCAAAAGTGGTTCTTTATTACTTCACTTTACATGAGTCTAACTAACTTTAAAAGCTCTTTTCTAGTTGGATTAAACAGTCTGAAATCACCCACTCCAGAAAGTCGAAACACTTATCTGACAGAACATTCAATTCCATGCTACAGTACAGCCAAAGCGGAACAAACGTATTTCGCGATCTGCGGCGGCAAGGCGAAACGAGTCGATGCCGCGTCAGTAGTTGAAGCCGCGTCAGTATGCGGCGGCAAGTCGCATTTCGCCGCGAAACTTCGCATCTGTCCGCCGAGGCATGCCGCGGTCCGCGACATGATGCCGAGTCGATGCGATCATGAAATATTTTTTTTTTTTAATTATTAGTTACATGTAGTTAACAAATTTTGAAAGAACAATTATAATAATAATTAAAATCATAATAAATTTATTGTGCGCGGATTGTATTAGCATATACATGTAAGCATAGTTAATGTGTCTGGCCAATTATTAAGTTTGTTTCCCGCCCGTAGCGTATGTAATTCACACATAAACAAGGTCACGTAATTATGTTTTCGCACATACAAGTGGTCAAGACTCCAGCATATGGTGGATTTATAAATTAATTGCATGTTGATTCCGCTATTATATTTTAGCTGAGAAAATTAGCAGTTTGAAGCCACATCAATAATCAAGACGGTGACGACGTATTTGTAGTTTTGTTAATTATCAGCTTATTATAACTATTGTTTGAATATTCATATATAAACACGTTTTATTTTGTTCATATTATCGATTAATATCGCTACTAATTACCCGATAATCCCGTATATTCCAGTTTTAAAGCAAATGCTGGTAAATATTTACAATACACAAACATTCTCGATGTTTCCTTAAGTATCAAATACATTTGGGCATTTGTTACTATTTATAGAGATGATGAAATAACGTCTAATCGGGGCGTTTTTTTTCTCCACTGAACACGCGATTTACGCCTGACGTGATGTTCATGTATTTATACAAAACAAAATACACCCAAACTTTCCAAACGACGTTCTACATGTCTGCATAATTTTCGCGCGCTTTTTATTAAACAAAGGATATTTTAGCACTGTTTATTTGACGCTAGAATTTGCCAAAGGACGCGTTAGCATTAAAATTCGGAAGTGTGTTTCGGATTACAAATATAATAATGATAATCGAACGAAACATAAACAGTTGCGCGTAATTAATTCTACGCTACACATACATGTATGTAAATGTAGGTGGATATCTTTTCACTCGATCCGCCGCGTACGTTTGCGGCGGATTTACTCCGCGAAAGTACGCGAGGTTAATACAGACTCGGCGTCGTTGCGCGGATCGATGCCGAGTGCCTCGGCGATACGCCGCGTGAACACACGATTCGGCCGCCGCGGACTAATAATCTGGCCGTGGCGTAGCCGCGGATTATGTTTGTGCCGCTTTGGCTGTACTGTACATGCAAGCTATTTACATCACAAAAATTGTAAACCAAAAAGATTGGAATATTTGTTTTCACGGTTATAGACAGTGTTCCTGATTGAAATCAACGTGCTATTGCTTGAAAATCATTTATTTATTGGTATACACAAGAAATGTCATTATGTGGTAGAATATTTGCAGAAATAAGAATTTTGAAAACATATATTGCCTGTCAACATTTTCCGATTGGTTTCGGAAGTTGCCGATCATATTTATATACACTGTACAGGCTTTTTCCGCCCTATGCCACGGGTCCGAAATTTGGCCCCATTCCCAATGCAAATCTGGTTGTTTTTTTCCCAATTGAAAAAAAAAATCCCAATTCCAAAAAAAAATTTTTTTTTTTTTTTTTTTTTTTTTACCCTTTAAATATATAAGTTGACCTGATCTGGTGTAGAAAATAGAAAGTATTGCATAATTAAATTATCTGTTGCCTTGAATTTGTTTTAAGAACTGTAAAATATGTTAATGATTATTTAAGACTTTCCTTTTTTTCCTCAAAATCCGGCGCTTCCCGCGATTTTTTTCACCTCAAAAAGGCCAAGCCTTTTTTTCCCCAAATTCAGATAAAAAAACCTGCACTAATCACACATGTTCATAATATTTTGTAAAATTTTAATAATAAGTTATCAAAATAGTCGTTATTTACCAGTTAACGGCTTCTTTGAAATATAAGAAACACTTTTTTAAATAATTTACATGCAATAATTTTTCCCAATTGAGCCAATTTTGCGATTAATTTTTTTCCCAAAATGGGGGTTTTCACGACGGGAAATTCCCAAAATTCCAGTGTGGCGTTTTCCCAAAATGGAGCGGAAAAAGCCTGCTGTATTGATAGACATACATGTAGGCCAAAGGACAGAATATCCTTCATATTTCAAGTGTGTCTGCCTTGATATTGTCACTTTATTAAATGAGAAGCAAAATCATACATGTATCAACCCGTTATAGTCAGTAACATTAAAATATTTGGGTGCAGTCATTTGTTTTTTGTAAACTGCGACATGCTGTTTTTCGGTAATTTTCGTAACCATTGGACATTTCACATCACAAGTTTTTGTATAAATGCGTATGTTTTCCTTCAAATATTCTACAACTTTTTTGGTGTATGCGAATACGTTAATGATTTAAAAGTAATATTACCTTGATTTTGGTCAGGAAGTCTTTATATAATTGCTTAAAAAAAAGCCCAAATTTAGTGCATACAATATTTGAACCCCCCAGACCCTACATATTTCATGTTATTCTTTTTTCGATAGTTCCATAAATTCCTATAACTTCAACCACCCACTTATTTTGGACATTATGCCACATACATGTATCTGATTAATCTTGAGTTATTTCTTTGTATTTAAAAATGCTATCACATAATTTATTTTTTTGTTAACAAAATATTTATATTATATATAGATTGGAAAAAAGGCCTTTGTTTAAGATTTAGCTAAATTTGCTACACATGTAAAATAAAATGCCAATAATTTTTAGAATATTCACTTTAAATCAGTACGTTTTTATTTCTTAGTCTAAAACATTATTGATTTATTGATTTATTAAAAAAATATTACAAACATTAAATGTTTTCCTAAAAAAATAATGAAATAACAGATTGATTGGAACATAGGAACTTAAATCACTGGGTTGCTAGGGTGCCATCCTAGGATTGTGATGTTACTATTAGGAAGTACATGATATGTCAATTACTTTGCCTTTAAATCACTGGGTTGCTAGGGTGCCATCCTAGGATTGTGATGTTACTATTAGGAAGTACATGATATGTCAATTACTTTGCCTTTATTTTGTTGTTTAGACATGGAGTGTTTAATGAAATGTTTTACTTTTCTTGAACATGTTTTTATTCAGTATAAAAAGTCAATGAACTCTGCATTGTTGCTGAATATACAATGCACTTGAAAATAGGCTTTATGCTGATTGAAATTAAAAACAAAAAAACAACTTAAGCATCAGTATCTGTTCTTGCTGAGCAAAAGTGGCATTTATTGTTAGTGAAGAAGATACATTTTCAAGAATAAACATCAGAACTATAAATGTTTTTTAGAATGTTAGCATTTTATCCAGTAATCTCATAGTACCAGTTTTTGGATAGAAATCCAATAGCATTATTAAAAAGTTTGCAATCCCTTGTTCCGAAATAAAAATCATTAACAAATATGCGGGGTAATTCATTTTAACAAACAGAAAATGCATTCTGAAACCCTTAATAGGAGTCCTGCAATCATTTGTAATCAATACCTTATGTTTAAAAAACTCATTGGTTCATGCTACCAATTGTAAAATATTGCAACCAATCCCTGAATAATGTAAATATGCCATGACGTTGGAATAACATATATCCCGATCAGACTAGACTATTTAATATACCCATTGTCTGTTAAAAAATAGTAACATAGGTTACAACTCAAATTTCTCACTTTGTTTAAACTTTTTATAATTTGTAAATTATCAACTGGTAGGATAGAAACATACATTTATGTTTGTTCTCCCTTTCTTCTGTTTGAATCACATTCTGAAGAAGTACATGTCTTTGAACTTAAGTAAACTACTTTATAATTTAAATAAAGGAAATTAAAGCAAATTTTGTCGCAGAATTTTATTTTATTATGCCCCCCTTCGAAGAAGAGGGGGTATATTGCTTTGCTCATGTCGGTCTGTCAGTCGGTCGGTCCGTCCACCAGGTGGTTTCCGGATGATAACTCAAGAACACTTTGGCCTAGGATCATGAAACTAAATAGGTACATTGATCATGACTCGCAGATGACCCCTATTGATTTTGAGGTCACTAGGTCACTAGGTCAAAGGTCAAGGTCACGGTGACCCGAAATAGTAAAAAAGTTTCCGGATGATAACTCAAGAACTCTTAGGTAGGATCATGAAACTTGATAGGTAGATTGATCATGACTCGCAGATGACCCCTATTGATTTTCAGGTCACTAGGTCAAAGGTCAAGGTCACAGTGACCCGAAATAGTAAAATGGTTTCCGGATGATAACTCAAGAACGCTTAGGCCTAGGATCATGAAACTTGATAGGAAGATTGATCATGACTCGCAGATGACCCCGATAGATTTTCAGGTCACTAGGTCAAAGGTCAAGGTCACACTGACCCGAAATAGTAAAATGGTTCCCAGATGATAACTCAAGAACGCTTATGCCTAGGATCATGAAACTTTGTAGGTTGATTGATAATGGCTGGCAGATGATTCCTATTGATTTTCAGGTCACTAGGTCAAAGGTCAAGGTCACGGTGACCCGAAATAGTAAAATGGTTTCCGGATGATAACTCAAGAACGCTCATGCCTAGGATCATGAAACTTCATAGGTACATTGATCATGACTCGCAGATGACCCCTATTGATTTTCAGGTCACTAGGTCAAAGGTCAAGGTCACGGTGACCCTAAATAGTCAAATGGTTTCCGGATGATAACTCTAGAACACTTATGCCTAGGATCATGAAACTTGATAGGTAGATTGATCATGATACGCTGTTGACCCCTATTGATATTCAGGTCACTACGTCAAAGGTCAAGGTCATGGTTACCCGAAGTAGTAAAATGGTTTCCGGATGATAACTCAAGAACGTTTATGCCTAGGATCATGAAACTTGATAGGTACATTGATCTTGACTCGCAGATGACCCCTATTGATTTACAGGGCACTAGGTCAAAGGTCTAGGTCATGGTGACCCGAAAAAGTAAAATGGTTTCCAGATGATAACTCAAGAACACTTATGGCTAGGATCATGAAACTTCATAGGTAGATTGATCATGACTCGCAGATGACCCCTATTGATTATCAGGTCACTAGGTCAAAGGTCAAGGTCACTGTCACAGTGACAAGAAACATATTCACACAATGGCTTCCACTACAACGGAGAGCCCATATGGGGGGCATGCATGTTTTACAAACAGCCCTTGTTTTGTATACTGTCTTGCTATACCATTCGACCCTAACATATTGACTGATTTTATTCATAAATGTAGCATTATTTGTATGTTTCTTATTGGCTTTTGTGGTCTTGTGCTTCATTTAAATAAAAAAGCCTGTGTGGTAAGAGTGGTACAATTGTGTAGTAAAATATAACACCCTGATGCCTGTGATGTTAATCAAGATTAAAGGTAGAGGTAAATATTACTCTAAGAGGGATTTGCAGGACTGTTATACACTTAGAAGCATGATGATGGTCATACATTGTTTAACCCCTAAGAAATGATCTACGTAAATTGATGTGGGGGCGGTAGCATAAAACAACAATGTGTTTGCTGCATACCGTAATAACTCTATGTTTTTGGACACTCTAAATTTTCGGACACCCCCTTTTTAAGCAAAAATAATTATTTTTCGTGACTCTTAATTTTCGGACACACGAGTTTTTGTCCATAATTAATGTCTCGGACAGTATATTTTACAGCGCTGTTTTACCAAATTTCGGTCCAGTTTTTGATATCTAATAACACTTCGATCATGGGGTTTTACAACCAGATTAACATCATAAAACATTGCAGGTGCATGCCTGAGGGCAACGGACCATTACATATGCGTTATTGGGTAAATAACCTTGTAAACCGGTATTAATGGTTTCGCCCGATAGCATAAGCGTTATGACAATTACCAGGGTGCCAATTAACAGTTCCATTATCTACCGCAATGGTACTACCCCATCTCAGTAATATAACTGTGACAAATACTAAACGCTTCAAAGTGTGATGCTCCCTTTTGCAAGTTTTACGAACAATGGAACAATGGAAGGTGTTATACAACAATTATCGGAAATAAACAAACAAAGAATTCATAGTTTGCTTTTGTATTGCGTTAATTACAGGTTCATACTTGCGTGTATCGGTACATCACATGCTCATCTTTGAACTCGTTGGTCAAAGTACAAACCTGTAGTAACTTTCGGTCACATAAATGAAGCATTTAAAATAATTTAAAATGCAGTGCAAACATATTTAACTGTAATTTATACTTTGCGGCATGGTATTTTACAAGCGCGTGCTATTACCGGTGGTCGTTGATACAACTGACGCTATTTTCGGACACTTCAATTTTCGACTCTAAGTTTTTCGGACACCTGTATTTTGTGAATATTTTTGTATCTAAGTTTTCGTACAGGAAAAGAAATAATTATTTTTACATGTCCGAAAACATAGAGTAATTACGGTATTACAACTAAATAAGGTAAACATGTTCGCCGCATAATACAAATACATGTTAATGAGACCAACGTGTTCACTGCATAAAACAACAATAAGGTCATTGCGTTGGCTGCATAATACAACTAAAAAATTTTAGCAATTATCTGATATGACTGTAAAGTGGTTTACTCTTTATGGTGTTTAATTTGGTTGTAGTTGTATGCATGAACTAGGATGTACATTATTGTAATACTTAGCTATCTATTCTCCACAGTCAACATTTAAGTATGCCCTTCCGTTTACCAGATCTGCTTGACGCTCCTCACCAGTGGTTATTTCCGTTGATCACAATAATAATAATAAGTGACAGCAAAATGTGTCTAGTACTAAAATTAATATATTTATGAGAAGACCAAAAATATTGTGTATGCCCCTGCATTGACAGATTTGGGAGGTACATATTGATTGACCCATCCTTCCATCTCTACACGGTGAACACATATCTTTCTTACTTGCATGGATTTTGTACTTGAACACTACCAACACACCCATATCAACCTTACTGCACGTTGCTGTTGACGCTTACCTACTTTTGGTTTAGACTAATGCAGAGTCCAATCTCTTGTACATGTAGGCTAAGAGCTTTTATAAGCTTTATTGCTGAATAAATGTTGTTGTTGTTGTTTATCCCTTTACCACTTAGATACGTATTTTGACGCATTTGTATTCCCTCAGAAAGTTAAATTTAAATAAAGACCTATCTTACTAGATGCAAGTTTAAAAGGCTTCATTTCAAACCCTTAAATACTGATTAGCAGCAAACAGCATAAAACCTGAACAGCCTGCGAGTTACTCACAGGCTCTTCTGGTTTTATGCTGTTTTCACATAGCCATTTTTACATTGCTTTGAGTGGGAAAGAGTTAACTAAAATTGACGCATTCCATCTAACAACATTTTCGCTTTCTACAATGCTTAAACGCTGACATGGATGGTTTCTATGAACACTCTTAATAAACTTAAATCACCTGCTTCATCTTGACTATGACATTGACCAACTTTGGGACTTAAACTCAGAAGGTCTAAATTTTGGTTACACCAAATTTACCCATCTTTAGCTTCTCCTTGAAATTAACCTCATTTTGTACTTAGATTTTTCACTCTGGCCTAGTTCTTGGTTAATTATACCCCACCAAACGAAGTTGAGCTTGTCTGTCATTCGGTCGGTCCCTCCGTATTAAGTGTCCGCTCCCTGATTAAAGCTGTTTTCATCCGATCTTCACCAAACTTGGTCAGATACTATATCTAGGTGATGTCTAGGTCAAGTTCGAATATGGGTCATGCCGGGTCAAAAACTGGGGTCACGGGTTCACTTAGTGCGTTTTAAACATTGAGCATGGTGTCCCCTCTCTAATTCAAGTAGTTTTTATATCTGATCTTCACCACACTTAGTCAGACGTTGTATGTAGATGATGTGAAGATCAAGTTCAAACATGGGCAATGCTGGGTCAAAAACTAGGTCATGGGGTCACTTAGTGCGTTTTAAACATTGAGCATGGTGTCCGCTTTTTTTGTGGCAAAATATTCTGTTTCAATGTGTCATGTGGGGGTATTCGTCACGTCTGTGACAAAGCTCTAGTTATAATTGTTATTATTCAAGCTCCTTGTATTGCATTATGTTTTATTTCCATTCGCTGTCCATTCATTGTCTGTCTGTTTGAGAGTAACCATCAATGATATATTTGATCTTGCATCAATTATGATTATGAAGAGCTTTGTTTCATGCAAGGGCATTGTATTTTGACAATTGCTAGGATATCCTATATACTGGACTTCATTTTTAATTTGACATTGACCTCAAACTTAACAAGCACTTCTTTGGGGTCTA